>NC_091128.1:56436821-56736821 GCF_040183065.1 Periplaneta americana | reverse complement strand
TTTGAATCCAGATATGAAATTTCGCGTTCAATGCAGTCCGATTCAAAATGTTTATACACACGACATTGTACAGGGACATCACTTTATTTTTACCAACATTTTTAACATTAACCTGGCTATACTCGGAAACACTGTTACCCCCTTCCATTACAGGAGTTTGGTGTTACTAGTGCAATATGTAAACAATTCATTTTACTAGCTATAGGAGGAGAGAAAAGTAGTGTATCCATTTATGTTACAGGGAAATTAGGATTTTCAGTTTGATCATTACTTTTACGGTACCGTATGTTATCAAAATACAGTAGAGTAGTAACAGTTTTTTTTTTCACAAACTCAACTCTTCAGGCGGTTGTATTCATTATATAATGGCTACTTTATTCAGCATATTACCGTACTTTCGGTAACTCTAATCTTCACTTCTGCTCAGTCCACACAGATAAAGTTATTCAGTCATGCTACACACCGTACCTGTGCGAAATAAGTAGGGGCGGGTATTTATGGAGATCGCGAAAATCACGACATAATAGATATGCAGTAGATTTTTACTAATCTTTACGAATTAAATGATTCTGATTAATAATATACGGATGAAGCAATTGCGACAATTCGCGAAATAGAGTTCTAATAGCGAAATATGAACACATTCGCGAATTATCATTATTACGTCGTTTTATAGCGAATTTCATATTCTGAACTTTTTTTGGACTTTTTTTTCATTTGTATGTATGTATGTATGTATTTATTTACACTGCAAGTGGGCAAGCACCCGGTGGCAGTGGTATATACAATATTAACAATACACAATAAAATGATAACCAATACACAATAAAATTTACAATACACAATACAATTTTACAACACATATACAATTTTACACACAATACAATAATAATACACAATACAATTTAACACAATAATAATAAAACATAAAATAAAATACCTAATTTTACAATACAACCTACATAATTATCTATAGGTCCTACATAAGTTTCAATAGTCTTTCACTTTATTCTCATCTCATTCCCTGTAGTGGCACTATGACGCATTTCACTGACACTTTAGCACACATTTCACTGACACTCTGTAACACATTTCACTGACGCTATAAATTATTACTGTTCGGAACTGTTCACTGCACTGTAAAACCATAACTTCACTCACTCACCTCGCTTCACTGATACAACAGTTCAAATAAGTCAAATAATTACACCCTTATGCATACTTATAAACAGAACTACATTTAAACTAAACATTTCTAGCCTAAGGCCCTCTTACACGCTAGTTTTAAATAATTTACAATTCAAACCAAGGAAGTAAACTCGTCAGCCTAGATAAATACATGTCACCTTAAAAAAATTAAATGTTGAATGTCACCTTAATTTTAATTTTCACTTTATATACAAATTTTTAAATTATTCTTGAATCTCCTTAAGGAAGGACAGCCCTCAAAGACCGCTGCAGGTAGGTCATTCCAATCATTTATAGTTCTATTTAAAAATGAGAATTTACCTACATCCGTTTTCTGTTTCCTACATTTGATTTTAAAATCATGATCGTTCCTACCATAGTACGTTGGCTTTTCTAACCAAGCCGTTATGTCTACCCATGCTTTCTGACCTAGATGTGCTCTATACAATGATGTTATTCTAGTTTTCCTACGTCTGTTTTCCAAAGTTTCCCATTTAAGTTCTTTTATCGTATCGTTTCCATCTTCTCTTTTACCTTTAACAAATTTAGCTGCCCTATACTGGATTCTTTCTAAGGAATTTATCTGGTATATTCTATAGGGATCCCAACATGTAGTTCCGTATTCCATTAACGGTCGCACTAACGTTAGATATGCTATTTCCGTCGATTTGGGGCTAGCCTTTCTCAAGATTCTCATAATAAAATGAAGTGCCCTCCATGCTTTACCCGTAACATTATCAACATGCTCTCCCCAAGAAAGTTTGGAGTTTAAATACACTCCTAGGTATTTACAACATTGTTCTTGCGGAATTACAACACCACTGAATTCGTAATTAAGACTAGTTTCCTCTCGGGTTTTACAAAATGTTATAGATTTACTTTTAGAACCATTTATTTTCATCCTATGCTTTAACGCCCAGTTATAAATTTTATTCAAGTCTGTTTGAATAGCATCTACATCTGAATTATTTCTAATCTTTCTATAGATAATGCAGTCGTCTGCAAATAGCCTCATATTTGATGTAATATTCTGGCATAGGTCATTTACGTATATTATAAAGAGTAATGGACCTAGAACGCTGCCCTGTGGCACCTCTGAACTTATATTTCCAATTTCCGATATTTCATGACCTACTCTAACTCTCTGGGTTCTACCGTTTAAGAATTCTTGAATTTGTTCCACATTCAAGTAGGCTACATTACATGGTATTCCAGGTGTTCTAATTACATTAGTGAACTCAAAAGACGAAGAATTCAACATTTCACTAATAATTTGAAAGTGTTAATTTGAGGGCTGCAAGTTTTTTTTTTTTTTCGTTTTTAATGAATGTGTATTAAATACAGTCTCAATCCAACAAATATTGTCTATTGGCCATACCGCACTTTTACCAGAATCCAACGAAACTTTAATGTTAATTATTTGGAAAGTAATATTCATACTGAGTTAATACTCCAATTTCAAAATAATTGTATTTTCCAATATTTCCATTAATATCCGCCAAAAGTTGAAATTAATCTTCAACAATCTCCTCCGACACCAATATTAAAAAACACAAATGATAAAATTAATCTCCATAAATACCTGTCCTGGAAGTAAGTTTCAATAATATAGACTCTTCTATAGGAAACACAACCATATTTCTGAACACACTATACTCTGTACTGTTTACTTCACTGCTAGCAGACTTCGAATGCAACAGCAGCCGTAAGTCTGTGTGGCTGACGGGAGCAAGAATATTACTGCAAGAGGTGGGAGTCAAGTACATTCAGAAACGCAGGTACAATAAAAATGCAAGTAAAAATAAAGTGATGTCCCTGTATCTGAAGGAGTCCAGTCCTTTCTTGGAATATTTCTCACGGACTTGTTACGTAATGTTTTGTTTTTTGGAATAGTAAAACACGTCATATATTCATTAACAACACCTTTCAAAATATAATTACTTTTGCACTGCACCTTGGCGACATTTTGACAATGGAAAGACCACCCTTAACATTGACTTATGAAGAAATGAACACATTTATGACTTCTTACCTTAATACTATTGACTGTAACTATTGCTCTGGATCTATGGTTTAGTTTTAATGTTGAGTATTTTCCATAAAAAAAAACGCAAATTTCGCTTTTTTTGTGTATGTGTGGGCCTGGGCCCACCTGGCGAAAAAGGAATTGTTTTTACAGCTTTTTATTGTTTATTGCTAAAATGCTCTGCAACATGTTTTCAAGCGATGAAACCCATATTTAGAGACAGTTTCAGATTGTATCTTCAACTTCATCCCTGTATGCATGTCCATGAGCTGCAGGATTGCTGACATATTTAGAGTTCAGATGGCTCAGATTCTTTCACATCATAATGCCAATATGTCGATCTTCATTTGTGTAATTTTTTGATAACGTATAAAAAATAATTCACAGGTCTGATTCTCTGGTATGTAGTTTTCCGAATACAGCTGTGTATAGGATATTAAGAATTACAAAACTTAAGAATGTTTGATAACATTATTACCATTAAAAATAAAATATTATTATAGTTAATTCAATTATATATATAATGCTATATTGATGATATGAAAGTGAAACTTTTTGGGGTTTTATATAAGTAGACGAAGAGAAAGAATATTTTATATTAGATCTTCATTTCTATAATTTACTGAGTAACGAATATATATATATATATACACTCAGGGACAAAAAAAACCGGACACTTTAATATTTGCTGGTATTTTGCAAAACATTATCTTCTCATACAATATTATGGTAGTCATCTGTTGTTATGGAGACGTGTATACAATGTTGATTGTTTTTTGTTTTATAAACAAGCCAATGCAACCAAATATTCCAATTTTGCTTTCCGAGTCTCAGCTATAACAATTTTGTCTCAACCATTTTGTGCTTCATTATCATCATTATCGTTATTTCTTTATTTTTACATTTTCTGAGTTTAAGTGGGGTTGTAACATTTGTCTTAAAACAAGATGCGACCTGAAGATGTGGCTCGAGCTGTAGCCCTTTACAATGATGGACGCAGTGTACGTTACATTGCAAATGTTATGAATATGGCTAGAAGCACAACCCATGATGCCATAAAACGGTATAGAGAGACCCTAGAATATACCAGAAGACCAGGTTCGGGTCATCCAAGAGCTACAAATCCAAATGAAGACAGGTATATGGTGTTGAGAGTTCTTAGGGAGCGCAACCTGCCAGCTACTAGTGTAGCCCAGCAATTTGTTAACATGCAAGGACGCCCAATTTCGGCCAAAACAGTTAGAAGGAGGTTGAAAGCAAGTGGACAGATATCAAGTAGACCTGCAATTAGTCCCAGACTTCTCAGGATGCATCGAGTTGAACGACTGCGTTTTGCAAATGATCACAGGGATTGAAGAAATGGATAGTGGAGCTGTGTTCTGTTCACCGATGAGTCCCGTTTCAATCTGTGCTCACCTGATGGGCGTGAAAGAGTTTGGAGAAGGAGGGGAGAACGATTTTCACAGTGTTGCATTTCCGAAAATGTGCCGTATGGACGTGGTGGAGTGATGGTTTGGGCAGGAGTGTGTACGGATGCTCGTACAGAGTTGGTTTTTGTTGAAAATGGAAGACTAACATCTGATAGGTATATAAATTAATGTTTGGCTGATCATGTTGTGCCATTTGGCCAATTTGTAGGCGATAATTTTGTTTTAATGCATGATAATGCACGGCCTCATATTGCCCATGCCGTCGGAGATTATCTCCAAGAAGTGGGAATCCATGTTCTTCCATGGCCAGCAAGGAGTCCAGACATGAACCCAATTGAACACGTGTGGGACATGCTGGGACGGCATGTTAAGAATAGTCGACCGAGACCAGAATCGTTACAAGAGTTGAGGCGAGCACTTGGTGAAGAATGGGAATTTATTCCTCAAGAAGACATTGCTAACCAAATTGAGAGCATGCCAAAACATATGGATGCAGTTATTCAAGCCAGAGGGGGTAATACCCGTTACTAAAAAGAGTTTTTAATGTTTAAGGCACCATAAAATGAAAAAACAGTTAGACCAAACAATGCCATAGTTATACGCCCTTTGTAATTTTTTGTAAATTTTCTCATCAGAGATTTTTTTTCAAATGTTGTCGTATAAGGTGCTAAATGAAACATTATTTTGTTTAAATGGGTTTTGTTTCATTTTGAAATAATTGGCAACAAAATACAAGCAAATATAGAAGTGTCCGGTTTTTTTTGTCCCTGAGTGTATATATATATATATATATATATATATATATATATATATATATATATATGAACTGGTGGTAATGGAAATTACGGGAAAACGGCTGGACGGATTTTAATAAATGACCCCTCATTTTGAAGCTTGGAACTCAAAGTTTTTCAGAAAAATAATAATTTTTCAGTGAAATGTCAATTTTTCAACATAATTTTCCTATTTTCCAAAATCCATCTGTCGTCAGTTTTGAGAAGTAGCTAATTGCATTTCAGAATAAAACAAAACACACACTACAGTAAACAATATTATACGAAGGCCATGATCTGCAAGAATGCTGACATATTTAGAGCTCAAATTAAATTGGTTATTAAAAGCTTAACTTCCTAAAAATAATTTATAGGTTCCATTCTGTGGTGTGTAATTTTCTGAGTACAGCTGTATATTGGATATTAAAAACTACAAACTTGAGGTAGTTTGATGACATTATTACGATTAGAAATGAAATATTATTGTAGTTAATGCCATGATGTGACTATTTTTCATTAATTATACATATTAATACTATATTGATGATATGAAAGTGAAACGTTTTGGGGTTATATAAGTAGATGTAGAGAATAACTTAAATTAGATTTTGATTTCTATATTTTACTGAGTGGCGGCTATATAGTATATGTTACTGAAAGCTATAAAACTTATGTAAGATAATAATATTATTAAAAATCGAATATTTTTATAATTATTAATCAAGTGGGGTTGGGTCTTTTTCATATATTTAATGGCGATGTGGTGTAGATATTTATATGCGTGGTTCTCTTCAGTATTGGCTCGAGAGAATCTTTCATTATTATGAAAACTATAAAACTTACGTACGGTAACAATATTGTTAATAAAAATGAAATACTTTTATAATTGTTAATCAAGTGGCGTAGGTGTTTTTCATATATTTAATGGCGGTGTGATATAGATATTTATATGTCTGATTCTCTAATTTTCCTTGGTAGTAATTGAGTCATGCTTCCTATTTTAGCTGCGTCTTTAAACTACATCAAAATTAATTTCATATTTCTTTGGTTTAATCGATTAGATTTGTGATCGCTGCCAAGCATATTTTGTTGCAGGGAAAATAACAGGCCATTTTACTTCTTGCTACCGTGATGAGTAAAGCCGCGTTTCCACTATTGCAACTGCGCAGGAATAATGAGAGGCAAACAACAGTTGCCAGTTAGGCAGATATGCGCAAGGCGAGATGCAGGAATAAACTGTGTGCGCCCAATCCTTGGACAAGTATGCGCGAGTCTCCCGCTCTGGGACCGGGAGACATTGGCAACTATCTGCTTCTTCACCAGCTGATTTCAGGTCTTCCGTAGGAGCTGCTGTTTTCATTCCAAACATTTGTATAGGTTCGGTGCATTCGACTAGTTTGTCGAGTATTTTTCATAGGTTATCTGTATGTGAGAGTGTGATGAACTGGTCTAATGGGAAAAGCGTAGAATTTACTGAAGAATACAGGAATTATCCTGGTCTTTGGCGAGCCTCAGAACCGAATTATAAGGACCGTCAGAAAAGGGGGGGATGCCCATCAATTTTTAAGCAGAAATGTATGAGCTGGGATTTACAAAAGCAGTCAACTATAGAAATTAAAAGTTTCAAATGCCACTTTCATAGGCTTCACACAGGAGCGAAAAAAACCGAATTAATTAATTTATACATCTTGATCACACAACTTTTAACACTATATCACTTGGAATATAAAATATATATATGCCTCCACGTGTTAAATAACTAAGTTACCTTGTTGACTAGTTTCAGCCTGTGAATTATCCTCAGAACTGGGTGGTCTTTGCGCTTTCTGATTGCGTTTCCTGTGGGGGTATGTTTGTGTAGTGTAATGTGGAGTCAAAAAGTGTGTGTGTTCTGAAATTGAGTTATATGTTGAGGATTTGATGCGGGTGTGTTTTTGTGTGTCTGTATATTTCGTATTGTTCTAGTGTGTTTAGTTTCTGTCTGGTTTTTCGGTTGGAGATATAGAATTTCCATGTCTGTGTTTATGTTGCTGTTGGTGTGGTTGGCGTTTGTGATGTATTCTGCGTATGTGGAAGTGTTTTGTTATTTGATTATGGCTGTGATGTGTTCTTTGTAACGTGTTTGAAATGATCTGCCTGTCTGTCTGTATACACCTGTCTCATTGTTAATTTATTTACTTATTTACGTATTTATTTATTTAGTTATTCACTTAATTATTTATTCACTTATTTATTTTTTCATATACATATATTCCCTTATGTATTTATTTGATCACGTATTTATTATTCATTTATTTAATCACTTAATTATTCACTTATTTATTTATTCATGCATTTATTCACTTATTCATTCGCTTATTTATTTAGTCATTTATTTATTTAATGGTTTATTTATTTATTTATCCACTTATTCATTAAGTTATTCACTCAATTACTTATTCACTCACTTATTCATTCACTTACATATTCACTCACTTATTCATTCATTCATTCATTCATTCATTCATTCATTTTTAATTTCACTTGAAGCAAGTACAGAGATAGGTTTGGAAGTAAATCTCGAAAAGACCATGTATAAGATTATGTCTCGTGACCAGAACATTCTACGAAATAGAAATATAAAAATTGAAAATGTATCCTTCGAAAAGGTGAAAAAATTCAAATATCTTGGAGCAAGAGCAACAAATATAAATGACACTCGAGAGGAAAATAAACGCAGAATAAATATGAGAAATGTCAGAAATTATTCGATTGAGAAGTTTTTGTCATCCAGTCTGCTTTCAAAAAAGCTGAAAGTTAGAATTTAAAAAAATAGTTATGTTACCGGTTTTTCTGTATGGTTGTGAAACTTGGACTCTCACTTCGACAGAACAACAGAAATTAAGGGTGTTTAAGTTGAATGGTTTCTCTCATTGAATGGTTTCTTCCGAGGTTTTTCCCAGCCGTGGAACTGAAGCCGGATGGTCTATGGCGAGTCTTCGGCATCACTTCATTTCACCTCTTTGATTTGATTACCTGGTTGGGTTTTTTCGAGGTTTTCCCCACCCAAAAGGCAAATGCCGGGTAATCTTTTGGCGAATCCTCGGACCTCACCTCATCTCACTACATCTCGTCAAAATATTATAAAAAAAATTGCACAAAATTGTAAAAATTGTAGAAAATTACTAAATTGTAAAACTAAAAATTGTAAAATATTGTAAAAATTTGTAAAAATTGTAATTGTAATATTGTAAAATTTTGACTTGTTCCACATCTTAAAGCTTCGTTGCTCATGTAAGATCTATAGAATAAAATGAATGAATGAATGAATGAATGAATGAATGAATGAATGAATGAATGAATGAATGAATGAATGAATGAATGAATGAATGAATGAATGAATGAATGAATGAATGAATGAAATGAGAATAAGATGTCTTATGAAAATATTTGGGGCTAAGAGGGAGGACGTTACAGGAGAACGGAGAAAGTTACACAAAGCTGAACTGCACGCATTGTATTCTTCACCTGACAATTAAAAACATTAAATCCAGACGTTTGAGATGGGCAGTGCATGTGCCACGTATGGGCGAATCTAGAAATGCATATAGAGGGGAAAAAAGACTTTTGGGGAGGCCGAGACGTAGATGGGAGGATAATATTAAAATGGATTTGAGGGAGGTGGGATATGATGATAGAGACTGGATTAATCTTGCACAGGATAGAGATCGATGGCGGGCTTATATGAGGGCGGTAATGAACCTCCAGGTTTCTTAAAAGCCATTTGGTTTATTTGCCCTCCTGTCCCTACCGTTACGTATTATACTCTGTCCCTATAATCCAATTAATCATAAATAATTTTAACCAGATAATTATTGGACTCCTTCTGAAAAAAGGAGCTTGATTGCAGAAAAAAGACTTTTATTCTATTGTCTCATTTATTTTTGTTTATTGTTATGTTTCACAATAAATTAATTTAGTAACATAATAATAATTTAAAAATCTTACTTTTACTTGAGTTTAGAGAGTCTTCACGATCGTTGGGAAAATTTCTTTTATAGCGTGAAATAGTAGGACCTGACAATTTGAAAGTGAATCTTAAATTTGGAAAGCTGTCACCAATGGCTGAAAACCTTACACACATGGCCAGTGTAGTAACTGCTGAAACTGCTTCACGAAAAAAAATTCTTCCTGGTCCAATCAATTGTAATTTAATTTCAAAATCTGGTCTTGACATCCGCGTAATTAAAAAAAAATGATATTTCGGCCAGCTCACTTCCTCAATCATGATTCTAATTTCATCCCTTCCTTTGTGATATTTTCTTATCCAAAATGAATATGTGAGCAAATAGAAATGAGATGTGCGCAAGAGAATCTGCAGTTTTAACTGGCAACTGTTGTTTGCCTCTCATTATTCCTGCGCAGTTGCAATAGTGGAAACGTGGCTTAAGTTTATTTCCCGCAACCACCAACGTCTTCGATATCAACGAGCTAGTATAGAGCTCTAGTAAGCTCGTGATCCTAGCTCCACATGGTAAGGGAAAAAGAACCGACTTCTGTATTGCCGGTTGCCTAGTAAGTGAGAAAAGGTCAAGGTTATTATTAATAGTTAAAATAACATTAAAGCAGAAATTTAAGGTCCTTAGCATAGAGACATACTCAGCATCAACCGGCCAACAATTGGGATATTGTTTAAACTACTCCCACTGCTAAATTTACGTCTTAATATGATGGCGTTTTAAATAAGGAACGTATTATTGTCGCCAGGCGAGGAAAAACTCATTGTCAGTTATATTTCTACAGAAATTCAGACTACACTAAAAATAATTGTTTTCGAATATAAAGTCATTGTTACTACCTTCCTTTAGAACTACAAGCGACAGTGTCACTCTATTGACCAAGTCAAAGTTCATTCATGTTTTATAACTTCTTCAATTTCTCAGTCCCCCAATATCACAGACTACTGAATGCCGTGAGTCACGTCAATATTGATCAGGCACTCCCTCGCCCCGACAGTTTGTCTCCAGATCTGCAGAATTTCCTCTGACATCCATACAATGAGAAGAAAGACCAGAAGCAGGATTCCCGTTACATGATCGTTGTCACCAACCAGCCAAGTAGCTGTCCTAATCCAGAGGCCCTCAGTGTTAATGAGATCGTGTTGGAATGCATTTCGATTTTTAACATTTATTCCAAAGGTGTAGTCGTACCAGGGAGCGGACCCGGTACTTTTTCTGCAACCTGGGAGCGCCCTGCTTCTTTATTTTTGCTTTTTTAATATACTGATAAGTTGTTGCTCAATTTCGTATTTTATAAGCATGGATTAGTAGTATGCATAATAGCGACAGCATTGCTAATACGTAATAGTACATAATAACAATAATAATAAATAATAATAATAATAATAATAATAATAACAATAATAACAATAATAATATAGTATTTACCTCCGCACTTAAACCTACATGCAATACCCTACCCTCTTATTCGATCCTTTACCTGGGCGTTTAGACCTACCACAGTCTAATACATATGTATGTACATATGTATTAGACTGTGGAGCTACTACATACGATTACAATACTCTACTTTTTTCCTACACCCTCTTTCTCAAACAACTTTCCTGAGTCGGCAGTAATTCTGGAATTGTTTTGTGGTTGCTCTCTTCGGTGTATTGAAGTCTCTGTGAGTATGGTTCTGATTACAATAAGTGTTAAACGGAAAGCTCTTGTTCTGATTTATGTTATTCAGTGAAAATTCATATTTAAATCGTCTTGAAAATGTGATTATTTATTGTAACAGTTGACAAATTAGGAAAACAGCTGAAGGATGTTGGGGTAAAACCAACGAGTTAGAAAGACATAATAGAGTGGCCATTGCGCCGCCATTTTTTGAAGAAAATTGAACGACCGTCCACCATTAGCTTAAGCCAGTGGTTCCCAACCTTTTTTGACTGACGACACATTTGACTGAACGCCCACTATATCGCGACACACTTATTTGTTTTTATTAATAATAATATAATAATAACAACCTGTGCTTTTCTTCTATAGAAAAAGATGGTGAAACTCTGTGTGGAATATTTTATAGCAGACGGGAAGATGATTACTGTCGTTTTTATCCTCCTTTTCGTTCAACTAAGACTGTCAACGCCTGAGCGCAATTCAAAGAAAAATTATATTGAAAACAAAGTTATTCACACACAATTCGGTTTCATGATGAAAAATGTAAGAAAAAGGTGCCGAAACGCCATTCCAGTGCGTTCCGCCAGAAAAGAAGCACTGATAACTTCTTTGTAGTGTCGGACATCCAGTCTTGTAGATAGGTCGATGTTAACATGCAATCGAAAAAAAAAAACAAAACAAAAAAAAACAAGCAGCAACTTGAGTGGTATTAGAAAAAAACAACGGTATGTGTCAAAAATCCCAACCTATCTATGCTGCTTGTCCGATAAAAGTTTTTATTATCGTTTTTGAAAACTCGCCTATTTAAATTAATGTGCACAGAGTTTCTCTATACGTGGCCTTATGGTTGATAGGCCAACTCGTAAATCATCTTCAAGGTGCACAGTCTGTTCCTTTGTTTAGATTTCACTATTTTCATGGTAGAAAATGCTGATTCACACAATTATGACGTTGAAAATGGCATTTATAAATATTTTTTAGTTTATTCGGCACCATCGACCATAAAATTGATAGGATCTTCGCTAAAATAATTTTCCTTTTTTTTTTTTTTTGTCAACTTCATTATGTACAAAATACAAAATGTACCATACTTATTGCATTATTATTGATGTTTGCGAATGGAAATAACGTATGAAATAAAAGCTTTCACAAATATTTAAATTACGAGGGCTATTCATAAAGTAACTTCCGTTTATTTTTTACAAGCCTGTGAATGACGCTACAGAATTGGGTTACAATACGTTTGAAAGTATACACTCTAGTTTATTTTTCCACATACTTTCCAGTCACGTTGAGACACTTGTAGCGTTTGACGAGCTTTGAAATTCCGCAATCGTAGAATTCGGCCGCCTGCGACTGAAGCCAACCTACGACGCTGGTTTTCAACTCTGCGTCATCGTCAAAGCGCTTCGAGCCAAGCCACGTCTTCATGTGCATGAAGAGATGGTAATCGCTAGGCGCCAAATCTGCGCTATAGGGAAAGTGATCCAATACTTCCCAGTTGAACTCTTGCAGTTTGGTCGCAGTACGACGTGCTGTTTGCAGCCGGGCGTTGTCATGCAGGAAATCACCCCAGAGCTCAACATGCCACGACGTTTGTTTTGAATGGCACTTTTCAAGTTTGTTAGTGTGTTACAGTAACGCTCAGCGTTAATTGTGGCATTCCTCTCCAAGAACTCCATTAGCAAAATTCCTTTTCTGCGATGAGTTTCCTCGTGGAAAGTGTTTGACAACACTTTGTGAGTTTTTTCGGGGAGTGAGTATGGCCCCGCTGCATTGATTAAGACTTTGTCTCATCTCCTGTCACAATCTGATCGAGAAAAGCATCACCTTCTCTTTCGTAACGCTCAAGGAAGGACAGTGCTGTTCCCATCTGCTGAGCCGTTTGTTCCTCAGGAAGGAGTTTAGGCAGAAAGTTTCCGGTAGCCCAAATCTTTGGTAATCACTTTGTACAGGAGAGAACGACTAATCTGTGGAAAATCCTCACTAAGCTCCGACCTGGTGAACCTGTGGTTTGCTCTAACCCTTTCGTCAACCAAACGAATCAGATCTGCATTCACGATACTCGGTCGACCACTTCTCTCTTCATCATGGACATTGGTTCGCCCATTTTTGAACATACGGCACCATTGTCTTACACCACCTTCACTCATTACGTCTGGCCCATAAACTTCACAAAGTTGGGATGGATTTTACTAGCTTTACAGCTTTGGCCACAAGAAATCTTATTACAGAACGTACCTCACACCTGACGGGACTTGCGATTGCAGCACACATTTTGACAGCACGTGGCTCAGAGAGGAACAAAGACACGACCTTGACTCTACCGCTGCTCGACGCGTATTACTTCAAGGTACACTCCACCGCAAGAGCGGCGCCACTGTCTCTGTTGTTACGCACGCTATATGAAAACGGAAGTTACTTTATGAATAGTCCTCGTAATTTCTACTGCTGGTTGCAATTATTATTAGTACATTAGTACAAATATTATTAATACATATGTAAAATAAAATTATATATACATATATATATGGAAATAACTAAAATGCAATAATTTATAACCAAATGTCATGTAACTAATACACATTTATTTATGTAGGATTTCACTTATGTTTCTTCAAGGTGTAAACTACTATGTAACACACCTACCTGTATTGGTAAGAGGATCGTTTTGACGGAAGTATGTTGTCATCTTCAGTTACTTCGTTTTGACTGTTATTTATTATTTAATAATATAATCGTTTCCAGTTTAATAATAGTTCCACAATATTGTATATGGTAATGTAATGCTCTTAACGTGAATGTGATGAGGATGATGCTAATGACTTTTGAATGTTTTATTTCTGTAAGACAATTTTAGGCCTAATATGATTATTTATTCTGGTACCCCGAATATGGGACTGACGTCTGATTTAAGTTTCTTTATGGGTTATATGGGTTAATGAGGGGATAGCTAAGTGATATTAAGCCTAATATGTGACAAGGTTAGTGGGTTAGTTGAGGGGATTATTTAAGTGATATGAGGCTGAGAAATTGTGTAGTGTGGGGAGATACCGTAGTTTCACCTTTATTCTATATATTTTTATTGCATTCGGTTGAAGAAAACTTCGGTACACGGTACACCCAATGTTGACTTACTTCCAACTTAGGTTAAGTTAGATTAGCTTCGCTCGTAAATGCTTAAGTCTGCAAAGCTTAAGTTCGATTTTGTAGTATCGTGATTATAAAAAAATGATTACAATAATATCAATCCTTTCTCTTAATCAGACAAATACATAAACAATACGAATCTAACCTAGGCTAAATCATTATATGCAAGTACATTCCACACAAGCATATTTAGCTGTGAAAAGTTATTGCAGTAATATTCTTTGAAAATCTGTTTGTGCAGTCATACGCAGCACATGTAGGCATCTTCAAATTAGTTGATTTATGAATAAAAACGACGATGTAACACCACAATCAACTATCCATATGCTAAGTGGGAGCTAACGTTTTGGTAGCATCGTGATGGCGACTGTCCGCAAGAGCGGCTTCACTTCCAAGTTGTTTTTGTCTACTCTGTGCTCGTTGTATGCTTCCACTGTCCTGACACGGTTCTCCTGCGACCAACGGTTCACGGCTACAAAATGGCAATAATAACAAATACCTTACTAAAATAATACCGGACAGCTAGCAATTTTACGTGCGAACGACGCTGGTGCTGCTATCTAGGCAACCGGTGTGGTGATACTCGTGAAACAAGCTGTAATCAACTGCAATGTATATTGTTGCTAGTTAATAGTTTTATTAATTAGTGCTGTGTTAAAATGTCAGGGTGTATATTATGTGCTGTTTATAATTGCTACAAAATTACAGCATTACAAATTGCTCCAAATCGTACTTTCGATTTCCGAAGGATCATAAAACGTGAGCCAACAACATTCTTTAGTACGCCTAATTCCTTCGTCTTTGTGTTGATAGAAAAATACAAATTTTGGCTTTTTTTTATCTAGACCTAATAAATGAATAGAAGTTAAAATGTATCGGAAATTTTAAGGTTTTATCAAATTAAGTTTTTTTGTTGTCCACATGCCTTTACTAATTATTACAAGCATCAGATTACTATTAATTTTATCTTTGCAGTTGTCAGCAATGCGTATATAAAGCATTATTGTAAATTCATTCCTAATATCAGAATTGATTTTGTCTCACTAAACCAAAGAAAAAATATGTAACAATTAATTACGGAAAGTAATATGAAGTATGCAATATTTCTCATAATATGCAGCTTTGATATAAGATAATAATTTTACATTAAATATTAATCAACATTTCTTAAGTGTTTCATATATTACTCCACATCAGTAACGCACGTTTTAAACAATAGTCAGAATCCCGCTATGTTAATATTTGTATATGTGGACGTAATTCCATCCCGCTCCGCTAGATGTCAGGTCCGCGATATTTCGCACTCACGTCAATGCTGCTAGTAAGTTATACAGCTGTCCAGTATTGTTGTAGTAAGGTATTTGATAATAGTTGTTTTGTTTGGGTAAAACAATTGACGGAAGAATCCATTATTAACTGCATGATTACAAATATAAAATGTACTATTTCCCGCGGCCAACCTTGTATAAAATAAAATTAATTAATGCGCAAGTTTATAAAACCCAAGCCACATTTTTAAGCCTTTCACGTACCGGTAACAAAGACATCAACGTTAAATTAGGGAAATTTTCAGTAAGTCTAGAATTCGTTAAGAGGCACAATTACGAACTTTCCTAATAATAAGAAGAGAAAAACAGCATAGCACCAAATGGCATAAGCTGATGCCATTGAGACGCAAACAACCAGTGAATGTGGTACGTTCTTACTTTCTTCTCGCTACTCGCATTCAGGATCAGAACAATTGAATGTAATAATACGCAGCGCGAACTGTGGCAATAAATAGACTGAGTTTTTATACACGTCAACAACACCCGCTGACAAGGGGTTCCCTTCAGAGAGGGTTGTGCTGTATATTGAGCGGGAGAATACTTGCAGCACATTAAAACGACAAGCTCTGAACTTACAAGAAGCATAACGTAGTCTTATCAGTAAAATGATTTTCAGAAATCAGTAACACTTAAAACTAAGTTAAAGTATAGTAAACGGATAATTGCAAAAGATGTTTCAAAAAAGTTCAACTTATGCATCAGAAGCATGGATTACATCCGTAAGAAATGTTATTAGAATGCAAGTGACCGAGTAGGTTTAGTGAAAGAATTAAGAGAAGGATGGAATAATAAACGATTCAATAATAAATCCAGTGATTTATATTTAAAAATGAAATAGAAATGAATCACTTGAAAGCTACAGAAAATAAAATATGCATAAGGACTGCTACGTAGACAAAGACTACTTTAACTACCTCCGTGGTTTCGTGGTCAGAATGCGCTTAAAAATCTGGCTGGAGGTCCCGGGTTCTATTCCCGAGCTCGGCTCTTCTTGAAAAAGAAAAGTGCTCTGGTTGTCTATAGTCTGGAAATTTGTATTCGTGTTTAATTAATCAATCTTCAAAATATAAAATACAAAACCGGTATATCAGGATTGTCGCTGGGCAGAAATCTGAACACGAATTTAAAGTCACATTGCTGATATGTAACGCCATCAGTTAGCGCAACCCGAAAGCACTAATAGATGCAAGCGTTAACAATTAATTTAAAAAAAACACTTCATACGTGAGGAAAGGTAGGAAGAAATATATATATTTACTTGGTTATTTAGCGACGCTGTATCAACTGCGAGGTAGACTACCTCAGTCCACATGCCAGTGCAGACAGTCAGTCAGGGTGCTCGCAATATGAAAGACGAACATATTTAAAAATATAGAGTTTATTCACTAATACAGAAATTCGATGTATAATATTTCAATAGTACGTATAAGTGATAAAATTACGTGTATAGTGCGAACGTCCAATTAATATCCAGGTGGAAGGCTTTGTCTTGGATATATCTTTTTTGCACGCATCAATAATTGTAATGTCAAGCGGTGTTGTCACATTTTCGTTCCGAAGATAATTCCTTGTTATAATAACGACATAAATACATTGATTTCAATCACCACCATCCACAGTGAAAACATTTTAAGCTATAAGATTACTTTTAATCAAAACTGAAATTAAGATTATTAACCTTTTTGCCGTCATTAATTAACTCCAGATATGGCAGTATTGGTTTTTACTCTACGTAGTAGATATAAGTAGATATAAGAACAATTACAATTGAAGGGGTTTTTGAAAAAAAAAACAACCATAGTCCAAAAACATAAATTTCCAGGAGAAACAAAACACTATCTGACATGGGTGTTTGTTGATATTTCAAGTATGAAATTCATTGTGCCATTTTTAAGGTGTTATAGAAATTTGGAAAAACTGAAATACATTTATAACTTAAATTACCTCATAGAAATGCATGTGTAAATGTAGGCAACTGTGGACAATGCTTGTTTTAAGAATAAATACTCCGTTGTGACTGAAATGAGCCTCTTTTTAATCTTCTCTTTCTTTATTATATCCTATTTATTCTCCTTTCGTTGCTTACGTTTCTTCCATGGGGTTACTTCTGCACCTAAAGATAATTCCATAACTAATACAACATTTCACTCGCCAAAGTATTTTTCTCTGAGGTGGCTTTTGCCGCGTACGTAAGGAGCAGTTACTGCGAATCTACTACAGTTTAAAATTGTGTGGATAAATATTTCAAGGTGATTAATTAATAAAATTAATTCATTATGTTCTGCTCAATGGCAGGTCTTTCACTGTAAACCCAGCATTATTCAGTCTTTCCTATTTTCTGTCTTCCTCTTATTATTAGTCTCCGTATATGATCCACGTATCTTAATGTCGTCTGTCATCTGATATCTTCTTCTGCCCCGAACTCTTCTCTCATTACCATTCCTTTCAGTACATCCTTCAGAAGGTACTTCCTTCTCAACCAGTGACTACAAAGTGATATGAATGGGATATTTGTAAATGTTATCATCATCCTGACTGGACAATGAAGTATTTGCACTACGGTTGTATTATGAAAACTACTGAAAATTTATAGTCCTATAACATAGGCCTATGGTGTTTTCCCCCTAACAATCAATTCAGTAGATGGCCACTACAATACGCTCACCACATATTTATTATCTCAAATTTTCATTTTTTTTATAGTTCTTTTTTTCAAACCCTTCAATTACTAACGCATCATTGGTAGACATATGTAACTGCTTCTTGTGATTTGAGCAGCATCTGAGAAGGTCTTATCAGTAAACAAACTCTTATCTTATCTATTCAAAAGAAAGCGCCCTCTTTGACACTGCCTGGGTATTAATTGGACGTAGATACTATATCTTATGCATATCAGAACTGAAAAATATAAATACAGCAATATTGTCGAACCAACATGCATATTAAAAACACTGCACGTAGCTGGCTGGCTTTACGAGGGATAGACCATTCAAACCTTCGGGCACCAAGTCCGACAGGTGGCTTGGATGTCATTCGTGAAACCGACAGGTGAGCCATCCTGTCTCAGCCCCTGTTAGAGCCAAGTCCCGTTTAACGGAGCCCGGAGTTCGAAGTCCTTTCTGATCAGCCATCCTACCTCAAACCCTGATAGATCCATATCCGTCCGCATACGAGTAACCTGAAAAGCCTCAGGGGCCTGGAACTCTAAGCCCTTCCTATATCAACATCGGAAATTCGTACTACCCCCAACACTTTACCCTAGCCTATTTTTGCTATTGAAGATGATAGTTGAAAAGTGGGGGAAGTGTTGAATGTTGGTAAAATGAGAGAGGAAAACGGGAGTACCACGAGAAATACCGTCTGCAACTTCTGTTTTGTCCACCACAAATTCCATCACTACCTGGCCGGGGATCGAACTTAGGCCGACTGGATAGAAAACCAGAGCACTAAGACTTGAGCTACAGACACGGCAAACATTGGACGTGTTACACAAGCAAATACGACTTCAAATACGAATCCCGTGTTAAACACGAATTCTGAGTTTAGCAAAGATTAGTGTATAATGATTGTTTCTTCTAATATTCCATTTAAAACGTTAAAAAAATTCAAAATTCAAAGGGTTTCTACAGAAATACACAAATAATCATATACCTAGTGAAACAGTGATTTGAAAATAAATCTTACCTGCATGTTACAGTGGAGCTTTACAAAGGATAAGAGACAAGGTGGGAGACAAGATTTGGGTTTCAGTTGATGAAAGCACATGATACTCATGATCAAGGGGAACTATTTTTATTGACTTCTGAAATTATTCTATAAAAAGTAAATCATGCAACAATCTAGGCATTTTTATAATGTAATGTCATTTTTATGGCCCGAAGGCAGAAAATATGGCAATGTTTTGCTTCTTGTCACGGTTGCTGTCCCATAAATAATGAAGGCAGGCAAGCAAATAAAATTTCGTTTTACAAAATTGTTGCATTTGATCTGTCTGGCTTACTTCTTCCCTAGAGTGGCTAAAGTAATTAGTCTTTCATTGACCGATGTTGACATTTTTATTAGGTAATGTGACCCGGTCTGAAGATGGCCAATAGCAGGCTAGAACATGTTAACAAGGTAACATAAAATTTAACACGTGAAAGACATTAATAAGTTTTCCGAAGTGATATAGTGTTAAAAGTTGTGCAATCAAGATGTAAAAGAAAAAATATTATTTACAAAAGCCCCGTACGGAATTAAGAAATTTAAACAAATAGAACCTGACATTCCACTTCTTCCCCACTCTGTATTAACTCGGAGGGCGAGTTAGTTACAAGCGACGATACTAAACATCGTAATACTATTGTAACAATTATTATTAATTTTAAAGTTGCAGAAGCATCTTCAATTAAGACTGCAAAATCTAGAATCCTCAAAATTTATCAACAAATTTAAATTTCGCCAAACATAATTTTGAAAGTTTACCTAAAACGGTAAAACTTCTGGGTAAAACTTCTGGAAAATGTAATTTAGAAATGCCGAAAGCTCTAGAAATTGTGGAAATCTGTCGTACATAACTGATGAGGCACAACCTGAACCAGTTATTTAAAAAGTAAAGGAAAAGTTTCAAAGTGTTTTTAAAAAAAATACACAAACAAAAAACAAATTGTGGTTATTCTGAAATGTCTTTCAAAAGAAACGCTATGGTTAATTCTGAACAAGAGAGTGGACATGATACAGTTTTAATTTACTTACTTACTTACAAATGACTTTAAGGAACCCGGATGTTCATTGCCGCCCTCACATACGCCCGCCATTGGTTCCTATCCTGTGCAAGATTCTATCATCATATTCCACCTCCCTCAAATCCATTTTAATATTATCCTCACATCTACGTCTCGGCCTCCCCAAAGGTCATTTTCCCTCCGACCTCCCAACTAACACTCTATAAGCATTTCTGGATTCGCCCATACGTGCCACATGCCCTGCCCATCTCAAACGTCTGGATTTAATGTTCCTAATTAATTATGTCAATACAATGCGTGCAGTTCTGTGTTGTGTAACTTTCTCCATTCTCCTGTAACCTCATCCCTCTTAGTCCCAAATATTTTCCTAAGAACCTTATTGCATTGTGGGTCCCTGTCACCACGGCATGGCACGTCCTCAGGTTGCGGGTAGAGGAAACGGTCTCCAGATATGGAGGGTAGCTGCGAATATATTGAATAAGCAGTCATGGACAGCCGATAAGGGGTGGTCCTCCAGCTTGGGAGTTGGGCGAAGAGCTAAAAATCCATCGCAGTAATAAAAAACAGCTTGTTACGAATCCATACAGTTTTAATTACGTGTCCTATTTTAAACATGCGCCCACTACTTCTTACGACATCGAAATAAGTTTTTCGCAATATAAACATTGTCTTGGTAACGAGAGGAATTTTACTTTTGACAACCATCGCATGTTTCGTGTGTTCATTTTCAAATGGCAGCTTCCGGCACTTGTTTTTTGTTGATGGCGTCTTTGATCTATTTTCCGAGCCTAACCAAGGCATCCCAATATAATACATGCTTGTGTTTTGTTTGTTAAATAAATTACCTATGCTTTGAGAATTAAGCTCGAAAATATTTGACAAATTTTATAATAAAATAAATTTTCAGACGAATACATTCCTCATAAGGACTGGTATTAATTTGTGCAATTCTATCTCGATCCACATGGAAATTCATTATCACCTAAAGGGTTCATTTTTGCTGTTCTTTTCACCGCATTGTCAAAAGAAGATATTTTCAGTGGCTTAAAGAATAAAAATTTCAAGAAGGAAGAGTAGAAGAAATTAAAGCGCAAACGCTTAGAATTTTGATAACATCCAAAAGACTTAAATCTATTTATCCCACGAGTTAGAAAGAGATTATAGAGCGGCCATTGCGCCGCCATGTTTGAAGAAAATTGAGCGACCGTCTGACATTAACGTAAGCGCCCAAAACAAAGTGGGCGTGGCGATAAGTAAGGTTGGAATCGTGACGCTGTCAAAATTTCGTTTGCATAAATCAGTTAAACTGAAGTGGAAAAACCTAGTGTTTCGTCAAATATATGCTAGTAACTTAATCTAAAATAAAGAACTTATGTACGCTAAATTTAAAACACTTGAGCTATTCCTAGAAGGAAAGCTTAAAAGAATACCTTAGCAAAATTATCATGTACGTATGAGAAGAAGTCCTAGCAAATATACTGAAGAAAGTGTTGATATTCCTAGGTTTTTTAAATGTGTCCTGCAACATTGCCTATAAAATGAACGAGTATGATTCGGATGATTTTATTAAATTGTTTTCTCAGTCTCTACACATTGCAAAACTATTTATTATACCATAAGATATAGAATAAAAGTATGCCCTAACTGTGGTAAACAATCATTACCTCCAAGCTTGTAACTTGGGTAAAACATGACCAAACACACTTACAGTTTTTTTTTTTACAGTAGTGCATAATTATCGAAATGTGAACGTGAGGCCAACAGCCGGCTGGCCTGTCTGGGGCCTTCAAGGGCTGTGGCACCACAGATTATTATTATTAGTAGTAGTAGTAGTAGTAGTAGTAGTTAGTAGTAGTAGTAGTAGTAGTAGTAGTAGTAGTAGTAGTAGTGTATAATTGAGCATCCACGTGCAATAATGGGGTAAGTACATAGTTACGAAATACATTCATACTTGCCCCATTATTGCACGTGGGTGCTCAATTATATTCTTTCATGTCCTTCCAGTCAAAATACTAACAACAATACGGCCTACCCGAGAGTTCTGCGGAATTTTGGATGCGAGTGTAGAAATACAATTTTAATATTTTATTGCTGTTAGTTTTTTTCACTGGGTTTGAAACGGAATTGTATTGGTTTTATTCGTATTTAGTTTAAGTCCGTTACTAGTGAACCATTTATTTGGTTTATCGATTTCTCTTGTGAAGCATTATTAATGCAATACGAATCACCCTATAGCCCGACTCCTCTTAACTGTGTATACTGTTGTAATCGCATTTAAGACACACTAATAATTTTTCAAAACGCTCTCATGTCAGCAATTCCAGATGAACCGGGAATTCCAATAAAAAATATTTTTCAGAAATATTTGTTTATTATTAGTGTAAGACTTTTCTTTTTTTATTCAATCCCACCAGGTTATCATTTGACATTTCTGGTCTCTCCTGGCAAGGCTTATTTGTAACCCACTTCTGAGGTTGGAGCGCCTGGAAGGCGGAGTTACGCTGCCCCGATGATGATGATGATGATGATGATGATGAAGAAGTGCCAAGAGAGGTCTTAAACCTAAGCCTAACCTAATTTCCAGACCATGGACGAACACAGGAACATTCCCCTTTAAGGAAAAATTCTTGTGTTCTAACCGGGAATCGAACCCAGGACCTCATGAACTGTAATCAGAAGCTCTGACCACTAGCCTATGAGGCGGTCAACATTAACCAGGTAACTTGCTCCAATTGGGATTCGAACCCGGGCTACTTGGTTTCGAGGTCAGACACGCTAACCATTACTCAATAGGTGTGGACTTAAGTGTGAGACATAGATAAGCCTCTAAATTTAAATAACCTAATGCTTTATTTTGAAAAGGAAAATATTTTACAAGTTTTTTTATGAACATTAAATCTAATTGTAAGTGGTCTTGGCTAGGTAATAAGTACTTTTTGTGTCCCTAAAGGCGCGTCTCCACTATTAAACATTTAACAACAACATGTTAAATGTTAAATTGTTTACTGTTAACATCCCAACATGTTGATTGAACATGTTAATGCTAATATCATTTAAACTTTGTCCACATTGTTAAACATGTTAAACTTGACTTTCTTTGCGTAGTCCACCATAAACAGTCTATGAGATTTTAATATAGATAGTGTTTTATTTTCAAACCTTGGACAATGGACTCAGATGAAGATCTGACTTTTGTAATTGCCTCTATTGCTTGTTACAAGACTTTGAAAAGGAAGAAAATGAGAATGTGGATGCGGCAATATCTTAGTAAAAGACACTATGCAGGATACATTCTAAACGAGCTTAAAGTTCAATACAGTATCGATTTGGATTGAAAAACTTGCCGAGAATGTCAGAACACGATTTTAATATAGTGCTGCAAAAATACTTCCTGTTACATCAAAGAAATACACAATTTAAGGGGAGCCATTTCATCTCAATTAAAAAAATTACAGCGCGATTGATTATCATAGGACCTACGACATGATAGATGTTAAAGGAGTGGGTAATATCATATAATTATTCTTTCCGAAGTTTTACGAACGTTAACATACATCACCAAATACGACCATTACTGACGTCAACATAGCATTAACGTTTAGCGTACGACGAGAGTGCGAAAACTCTCTATCGTATTCTCGAGAACAATTAAATAATAACTCCAGTTCTCTAAAACAGTCTGCCTTCTTAGTTTTGCCCGTGTATTCTTTTGCAGACACATCCCACAAACAAGGCCTTTCCATCAGTGCATTAATTTTATTCTAATGTATTTTCTTTCGTCCACTTCATTACTTCGAACAACTTAAGCCAACACCAAGGACCAATGATAGTATAAAAATGATCAAGATACGCGCCACAAAATCGGAACTTATAGTTGTTGCTATGGAAACTGCACGAACTTTGTCGAACTGTACCGACGCTGCACGAGCAAATGAATTGACTTGACATGTTTTCCATTTCTGCTGGAAAACACGCCAACATGTTAAAAGTGTTAAATTCAACATACTTAGTTAACATGTTAAGTCAATTGAGACTTGAAATGTCCATATACATGTTAAATTCAACATGTTATATTTAGCATGTTGTTGTTAAATGTTTAATAGTGGAGACGCGCCTTAAAGTTTGGAGCACTTCCTTATAGAGAGATCAGCTGTTAATGTAGGCCTATATTTTTCAAGGAGCTATTGTTGAAAAAATATTTTGACAGCCTGTACTGTTAATTCCAGAGCTCCAGGATCAAGAAACTTTTTACTCTATACTATATTCTTTCTGCCGTTTATTTTAAGTAGATCGGGTTAATAACAATTAGCAATATTACAGTTCAAGTGAATATTTTGACTTAGAGATGTCACAGTTGTTTTGAAACTGGAAAAATGAAGGACATTAAAGCCTCGTTCACATTTTTCAAGTAACTTGAATTCAAGTCAAGTGATTTCAAGTACCTGAATTCAAGTCGCAGTTCAGACATATTCAAGTTATTTTGTTTTCAAGTAGGATAAAATGGCGTCCATGGATGTTGTGCAATTAGGAATTTCTGTAGTAGCAAGCCTCCGTGCCAGGGAAATGATAAATATATTGAAGAAATGGAAGACGCGTTGTTCAGTATTGGTTAGGAATTAGATTAGTAAGAGAAATACATGACCATTGACTATTACAAATAGAATAAGTTAAATCTTCAAGAAGATTTAATGATTCTTATCACAAATGTAATAAAATATAAGCGAGTCTGATTTACCATAATTGAAAATGATTATCTTGAAGCTGTTACAGTTCCCCCCCCCCCAAAATCTATCGACTACAATGAACCATGCCAGTTTCGGCGATAAATGTCATCCCTTCAAGCAACGCTCTTCTCTTCTTAATCCCGCATATCTTCCTCACTTCTTTTCTATCTACAGTTTAATAGTTTTTTATTCTTTTTCATAGGCTATCTCATCTATGTCCACGTTAAAATCTCTGCTGTTCAGTTCTTCAATGAATTCTTCCTTTCTTGGCAGCTTCCTTTGCATTTCTATTACGAAACTTTGCAGTTTCTATAATCCGCAGGCCTTCGTGAATTTATACAACTTCAGAAACTCAAATACTTGGTCATTATTTCACTTACTACTGTTTCCTATTATTTTACGTTCCCAGTAGAACTGAAAAACAATCAGTTGTTAATTTAATGCTCTTAAAACAGTTGTTAATTTAAATTCCCGCTCTTTTCTCCTTGAATTCAAGTTATCAAGTGACGTTCATACTTTTCAAGTGTCCTTTCAAGTCAAGTAAAAAGTAGAAAGGAATCCAACTTCACTTGAAACTTGAATTCAAGCCGTTACTTGTTTTCAAGTCAACTTGAAACATAGTTCACACTTTTCAAGTTCGTCTTTTCAAGTGACTTGAATTCAAGTTACTTGAAAAGTGTGAACGAGGCTTGACTCATCTGTAACATCCGTAACAAAATGTGTGTAGCATCCGTGACATGGAAGAAAGAGCTATGAAACATTTACCAATTTTGTTTCTGTGAACTAATTGGATGCCATGAGATTTGCATAGCGTTCACATGGACACTATGAGAATAAATCTGTTTTTGCTTGAGGCAGAGACTTGTGTTTTACACTCTTTGTTAATAAGGTATAAAGTGAGTTCACAAATCTTGTAACTTCCGTGACGGAACCTTTTCTTTATTTTCTGCAATAATAAGTTTTATTCAAACAATTTAAGCCACCGGCGTAGCTCAGTCGGTTAAGGCGCTTGCCTGCCGATCTGAAGTTGCGTTCGGGCGCGGGTTCGATCCCCGCTTGGGCTGATTACCTGGTTGGCTTTTTTCCGAGGTTTTCCCCAATCGTAATGTGAATGCAAGGTAATCTATGGCGAATCGTCCTCATCTAGCCAAATATCATCTCGCTATCACCAATCTCATCGACGCTAAATAACCTAGTAGTTGATACAGCGTCGTTAAATAACCAACTAAAATAAATTCAAACAATTTTTTTTCTGTAAAATGATAACGATCTTCTAAATTGATTCTAATAATAAAAGTTGACAAAAGTAATTTCATTTTCAATATATGGAGTTTGAAAATAATAAAAATGTAATATCCGCGACAACTGGAATGGCTGATAAGCAAACGACTCTGATCAGCGCATTAATCGCATTCACCAACAATGATTCCAGCAATAAAATAACAGATGAAAGCATAATCCTCAGCAGCATCCCAACTTTGAAACACAAGGGATTTACCAGATTGCACGAGAAAAATATTTGGCTGATATTCTGAAATTGTACTTCCTTCTCCTATTGCCTCTATGTTTTCTCTCTGTCTCTCAGTCTCTCTCTCTATCTCTCTCATATCATATTTGAGGTCTTTCGCTTTGTTTGAGGGGATTGTGATCGTCTTCGCGGTTTGTATGTGAGCTCAGGAAAAGGCCCATCTGGAACCATCGGGCTGTAAAAGACGAAATCCTCAAGATACAAAAGCTTACTGCAGAATACCGAATGTGCAGAACTTTGACGCCGTTGCTCGGACTTGTCAAGCGGTTACCACGCTTAGTTATTATTTCCTAGATTTGTCAGCTCAGTGAATTAAAGGTTATAGTACGGCTTCGGAAAAAGAATGCAATGCTAAGAGTAACGTATCACAGATTTATGGTACGAAAATTAACTATGTTCTCTAACGAGGCAATATTTACAAGCCTTTTTATTAAATAATTTACTTGCTTGCTCAAAAAATATCTTAACTGGTCTGCAGAATCTAGCACTCATAGATTCCAGAGGTCTCTAATAATAAAGTGACGAAAAAAGAAATAAAGTGTAATTCCTCAATATATCATGTTTGTATGTATATTAAATAATTTTTAAGACTTTATCATGTATTCAACTACATAGATAATTCCATGTAAAGATGTAGGCCTACTATTTTAATCAGTTATAATTTCTGAACAAAAATAGCAACCCTTGCATTACCTCCTGAACTATAGGCCTATTTGTGAGAAAATCAGACATAAAGGATGCTATTCATAGACATTTCGCTAGTTAATATTATATTATTAGATGTCATTATCTAATTCAATGGATCACTGCGAAATTTAATGTTGTTCTTATGAAAAATTATAAAAAGGAGAATTATCACCACTAAAACAGTCATCCTTTCCTTTATTTTCTATAGAAACAGCACTACATCTTGCAGTTGTTATAGACTCAATTAGACATCATCTAATCCTTAACAGAAATGTGACATTCATCGTTTTTCCCGCGAATTCTTCATATCATATTATCACACCATATCATATCATATCGCTGACACTGGTTTATGAATAAGAAAAATATTAGTTCCCTGATCATCCACCGGAAGCCCACTCTAAGAATATCTATGAATACGGCCCAAATAGACTATCTTTAAGTCTTGCACTCTCCGCTGCCACTGCATTATGTACGTGATTTGAATGATATCAATGAAGTCATGCCCTATGAATATTTTAGGGACAACTGATTACATTTATTAGATCATGTACTATGAATATTAATAAGTAGACAGCGGAAAAGTCAAATAAAAGTCATGTTTACAGTTTAGAAGTATTGTACGCATAGACTGTGGCATGAGGTGCATGCCAAGCCCCTACAGTCTCGGCTGCGCGAACGAGGACACCGGGGCAAATTGAACGTTCCGCTTGCCGCCATGATGTAGGAGAGCAGACGCATAATAGCAGTACCTAAATCACACAATTTAACGCTGTGATGATCTAAAATTGACAGATTATGGCCATTTTCGACGTTTAACGTAAAATTAGGACGAAATAAATATATTCAAAGTTTCATTGACATGCGTCAGAGCATTAAAGGAAAGAACATACGTACGCAGCAATTGATAGAAAACATGCTCATACATCCATAAATAGGCCTGTACAATAATAATAATAATACTAATAATAATAATTATTATTATTATTATTATTATTATTATTATTTATTTATTTATTTAACCTGGCAGAGTTAAGGCCATATGGCCTTCTCTAACACTCAATCAGGAGTAAAACTGCGTTACAAAAACACTACAAATTTACAAAGTACACTACAATTTTACAAACAAAACTGAATAAGATAATAATAATAATAAAATGTAAACAACAAGTAAGTAGAAATCAGACATAATATATAACATACAGAAAGAAAGAAAAAAGCATAATAAAATGTGAACAGCAGGTCAAAATAAATGAGACATACAAAATATAAAAAATAAGACAATTATTGATAATAATAATAATAATAATAATAATAATGATGATGATAAAAAATAAGAATAAGAATAATAATAATAATAGTAGTAGTAATAAAATAGTGCAATACAAAGCATACAATGAATACAATATTTTTAAGAACACACAGTAAAGAAAATTATGATTACATATATAGC
Organism: Periplaneta americana; assembly: GCF_040183065.1. Lineage (NCBI taxonomy): Eukaryota > Metazoa > Arthropoda > Insecta > Blattodea > Blattidae > Periplaneta > Periplaneta americana. The sequence continues at coordinate 56,708,147 of NC_091128.1, read as the reverse complement.
TCAACTTATCACATTATAGATATACCATTATCGGAAAATATGAAAACAAAAATATAAAATAAGTTAAATATCACTAGAACATAAAAAAATGTGAATACGTGGAAACATGCAATACAACACTTATCATAATAGTTAGTTTGGCAACTCGTCATAAGATAATTTTCTAGCTTGGATTTGAAAGCTTTAAATGTTCGGCAGCCCTTGACTTCAGGCGGCAGAGAGTTCCAGTGACGAGAGGTAGCAACAGTGAAAGATGAGGAATACAGAGATGATGTGTGAAGTGGAATTTCTAGCGTGTTATCCCGTTGTGATCGAGTATTAATATTCTGATAGCGAGAGAGAGTATGAAAACAAGCGAATAAATAATAGGGGGATGAAGTGTGCATAATTCGATATAAGAGAGAAAGAGAGTGAAGATTTCTCCTCTCATGTAACCTAAGCCATGATAACGTCTCGAAAGAAGGTGAGATATGACCATAGTATCGAACATTACAAATGAAGCGGACGCACGCGTTATGAACACGCTGTAGTTTCTGAGCGGAATCAATCCTGAGATCACTGAACAAAACGTCGCAATAATCAAAGTGAGGTAGAATGAGTGTATGTACCAGCGTCTGTTTTAATTTAGATGGATAATGATACAGTCTTTTTAGTGAATGGAGAATAGAGAATGCCTTCTTACATGTATATTTAATATCCGTATCCCAATTGAGATTAGATTCGAAATGCATTCCGAGATTTTTTTACGGTAGAGCTAAACGGGATGATTGTTTTATTCAGTTTCACAGGTGGAATATTCAGGTCGTTGACATCAGGAATTAATCTACGGTTCGCGAACAGAATAGCCTGTGATTTACATGCGTTTAGGTTAAGCCCAAATTGTTGAGACCGGGAAGAAATGGTATCAAGATCTTCATTAAGACTATTAATGCTATCATTTAGTGCATCACGACGGGCTGAAATATACAATTGAACTTCGTCTGCATATATTTGATATCTGCAGTGCTTAAATGATTTAGAAATTCCATTTATATAAATAGAGAAGAGCAAGGGGCCTAATACTGATCCCTGAGGAACTCCTGTGTCTACAGTACGCCAGGATGAGAAACGGTTATTAGATATGACACGCTGCTGGCGGCCAGTAAGGTAGGAGTACTGTCCGTTACTCAGGAGAAGACGAGCGGAAAGAATGTGACCTTCTTGACTATCGCTGTTGATTATTATAAACATCGCTCAGATAAGCATCCCAGTAGCCAGGTTATTACTCGTGCAAGAAACATGAGTAACAATGCGTATGGAAATTAAAGCTAAGTTGAACAGAAGGGGACCTAATGTTTGCGCTTACTGCAGTACAAATATTGCACGTGTTGTCGTATGTTATCTGTTCACACCCCTTTCTCCTCAGTCCGCTCTCGTCTTCTCCTGAGTCACCGACAGTACATCCAGGTGATAGCACTATCAGAAAGATGTAGCGTTTGTAGTTTAGTCAATAGTAGATCGAAGTCAACAGAATCAAAGGCTTTGCAATAGTCCAATAAAACTTGTACAGTAGCCTGTCGTTTATCCATGGCTGTGCGTATGTCCTCAGTAACATTCAACAAAGCAGTAGAAGTGCTATGGCCATTTCTGAATCCTGATTGTAAAGGGTCTAAAAGATTAAATTCTATTAGGCAGTCTGACAACTGCTTATGAATGATGCGTTCCAGGGCTTTAGATAAATCAGGAAGAATGGAGATTGGCCTATAGTCTTTGGCAGAAGTAGGTGAATTTACTTTAGGAAGTGGGCGCACCAAAGCTGTTTTCCAGAGTTGCGGATAAACAGACGTGATAATTGAAGAATTGAAAATACGGGTTATTACAGAAAGCACGACATCGACTGACTTATTGATAAAGACTATGCTTATGTTATCAGTGCCTTGTGCTTTAGATTTAATGCTTTTAAGAGCCCTTCTTACTTCAGAATCAGTAATGTGCGAGAAGAAAAATTTATCGCGAGAAGGAGGAGGATTAGCTAGGAGAGTATTAATTTGATTTAGGTTTGACTGTTTTTCAGGTCAATACACATTATAGAATGTATAATTTTACGTTAATCAGCATATTGTTAGGTTTCAGAGAATCAAAAATTATATTAACATATATTACTCTTAGATCACAGGACATAAATATATGCACCTTGATTACACAAGTTCTTATTATAATTAAATTCTTAAGTGAAGTAAATATGTGATATCAGTATAGACCTGTTGTTAAGTTTTATGTATTCATTTCCTTACATCTGAAACAGCATGTTCTCCAACAAGATCAAACCCACGGCTGGCTAATTTATTAGTCTAGTTAGGCCTATACATATTGATCATGAACCCTGAATCATAAGTTCACAAAGTAGGCTTATTTATTTATTTATTTATTTATTTATTTATTTATTTATTTATTTATTTATTTATTTATTTATTTATTTATTTATTTATTTATTTATTTATTTATTTATTTATTTATTTATTTATTTATTTATTTATTTATTTATTTATTTATTTATTTATTTATTTATTTATTTATTTATTTATTTATTTATTTATTTATTTATTTATTTATTTATTTATTTATTTATTTATTTATTTATTTATTTATTTATTTATTTATTTATTTATTTATTTATTTATTTATTTATTTATTTATTTATTTATTTATTTATTTATTTATTTATTTATTTATTTATTTATTTATTTATTTATTTATTTATTTATTTATTTATTTATTTATTTATTTATTTATTTATTTATTTATTTATTTATTTATTTATTTATTTATTTATTTATTTATTTATTTATTTATTTATTTATTTATTTATTTATTTATTTATTTATTTATTTATTTATTTATTTATTTATTTATTTATTTATTTATTTATTTATTTATTTATTTATTTATTTATTTATTTATTTATTTATTTATTTATTTATTTATTTATTTATTTATTTATTTATTTATTTATTTATTTATTTATTTATTTATTTATTTATTTATTTATTTATTTATTTATTTATTTATTTATTTATTTATTTATTTATTTATTTATTTATTTATTTATTTATTTATTTATTTATTTATTTATTTATTTATTTATTTATTTATTTATTTATTTATTTATTTATTTATTTATTTATTTATTTATTTATTTATTTATTTATTTATTTATTTATTTATTTATTTATTTATTTATTTATTTATTTATTTATTTATTTATTTATTTATTTATTTATTTATTTATTTATTTATTTATTTATTTATTTATTTATTTATTTATTTATTTATTTATTTATTTATTTATTTATTTATTTATTTATTTATTTATTTATTTATTTATTTATTTATTTATTTATTTATTTATTTATTTATTTATTTATTTATTTATTTATTTATTTATTTATTTATTTATTTATTTATTTATTTATTTATTTATTTATTTATTTATTTATTTATTTATTTATTTATTTATTTATTTATTTATTTATTTATTTATTTATTTATTTATTTATTTATTTATTTATTTATTTATTTATTTATTTATTTATTTATTTATTTATTTATTTATTTATTTATTTATTTATTTATTTATTTATTTATTTATTTATTTATTTATTTATTTATTTATTTATTTATTTATTTATTTATTTATTTATTTATTTATTTATTTATTTATTTATTTATTTATTTATTTATTTATTTATTTATTTATTTATTTATTTATTTATTTATTTATTTATTTATTTATTTATTTATTTATTTATTTATTTATTTATTTATTTATTTATTTATTTATTTATTTATTTATTTATTTATTTATTTATTTATTTATTTATTTATTTATTTATTTATTTATTTATTTATTTATTTATTTATTTATTTATTTATTTATTTATTTATTTATTTATTTATTTATTTATTTATTTATTTATTTATTTATTTATTTATTTATTTATTTATTTATTTATTTATTTATTTATTTATTTATTTATTTATTTATTTATTTATTTATTTATTTATTTATTTATTTATTTATTTATTTATTTATTTATTTATTTATTTATTTATTTATTTATTTATTTATTTATTTATTTATTTATTTATTTATTTATTTATTTATTTATTTATTTATTTATTTATTTATTTATTTATTTATTTATTTATTTATTTATTTATTTATTTATTTATTTATTTATTTATTTATTTATTTATTTATTTATTTATTTATTTATTTATTTATTTATTTATTTATTTATTTATTTATTTATTTATTTATTTATTTATTTATTTATTTATTTATTTATTTATTTATTTATTTATTTATTTATTTATTTATTTATTTATTTATTTATTTATTTATTTATTTATTTATTTATTTATTTATTTATTTATTTATTTATTTATTTATTTATTTATTTATTTATTTATTTATTTATTTATTTATTTATTTATTTATTTATTTATTTATTTATTTATTTATTTATTTATTTATTTATTTATTTATTTATTTATTTATTTATTTATTTATTTATTTATTTATTTATTTATTTATTTATTTATTTATTTATTTATTTATTTATTTATTTATTTATTTATTTATTTATTTATTTATTTATTTATTTATTTATTTATTTATTTATTTATTTATTTATTTATTTATTTATTTATTTATTTATTTATTTATTTATTTATTTATTTATTTATTTATTTATTTATTTATTTATTTATTTATTTATTTATTTATTTATTTATTTATTTATTTATTTATTTATTTATTTATTTATTTATTTATTTATTTATTTATTTATTTATTTATTTATTTATTTATTTATTTATTTATTTATTTATTTATTTATTTATTTATTTATTTATTTATTTATTTATTTATTTATTTATTTATTTATTTATTTATTTATTTATTTATTTATTTATTTATTTATTTATTTATTTATTTATTTATTTATTTATTTATTTATTTATTTATTTATTTATTTATTTATTTATTTATTTATTTATTTATTTATTTATTTATTTATTTATTTATTTATTTATTTATTTATTTATTTATTTATTTATTTATTTATTTATTTATTTATTTATTTATTTATTTATTTATTTATTTATTTATTTATTTATTTATTTATTTATTTATTTATTTATTTATTTATTTATTTATTTATTTATTTATTTATTTATTTATTTATTTATTTATTTATTTATTTATTTATTTATTTATTTATTTATTTATTTATTTATTTATTTATTTATTTATTTATTTATTTATTTATTTATTTATTTATTTATTTATTTATTTATTTATTTATTTATTTATTTATTTATTTATTTATTTATTTATTTATTTATTTATTTATTTATTTATTTATTTATTTATTTATTTATTTATTTATTTATTTATTTATTTATTTATTTATTTATTTATTTATTTATTTATTTATTTATTTATTTATTTATTTATTTATTTATTTATTTATTTATTTATTTATTTATTTATTTATTTATTTATTTATTTATTTATTTATTTATTTATTTATTTATTTATTTATTTATTTATTTATTTATTTATTTATTTATTTATTTATTTATTTATTTATTTATTTATTTATTTATTTATTTATTTATTTATTTATTTATTTATTTATTTATTTATTTATTTATTTATTTATTTATTTATTTATTTATTTATTTATTTATTTATTTATTTATTTATTTATTTATTTATTTATTTATTTATTTATTTATTTATTTATTTATTTATTTATTTATTTATTTATTTATTTATTTATTTATTTATTTATTTATTTATTTATTTATTTATTTATTTATTTATTTATTTATTTATTTATTTATTTATTTATTTATTTATTTATTTATTTATTTATTTATTTATTTATTTATTTATTTATTTATTTATTTATTTATTTATTTATTTATTTATTTATTTATTTATTTATTTATTTATTTATTTATTTATTTATTTATTTATTTATTTATTTATTTATTTATTTATTTATTTATTTATTTATTTATTTATTTATTTATTTATTTATTTATTTATTTATTTATTTATTTATTTATTTATTTATTTATTTATTTATTTATTTATTTATTTATTTATTTATTTATTTATTTATTTATTTATTTATTTATTTATTTATTTATTTATTTATTTATTTATTTATTTATTTATTTATTTATTTATTTATTTATTTATTTATTTATTTATTTATTTATTTATTTATTTATTTATTTATTTATTTATTTATTTATTTATTTATTTATTTATTTATTTATTTATTTATTTATTTATTTATTTATTTATTTATTTATTTATTTATTTATTTATTTATTTATTTATTTATTTATTTATTTATTTATTTATTTATTTATTTATTTATTTATTTATTTATTTATTTATTTATTTATTTATTTATTTATTTATTTATTTATTTATTTATTTATTTATTTATTTATTTATTTATTTATTTATTTATTTATTTATTTATTTATTTATTTATTTATTTATTTATTTATTTATTTATTTATTTATTTATTTATTTATTTATTTATTTATTTATTTATTTATTTATTTATTTATTTATTTATTTATTTATTTATTTATTTATTTATTTATTTATTTATTTATTTATTTATTTATTTATTTATTTATTTATTTATTTATTTATTTATTTATTTATTTATTTATTTATTTATTTATTTATTTATTTATTTATTTATTTATTTATTTATTTATTTATTTATTTATTTATTTATTTATTTATTTATTTATTTATTTATTTATTTATTTATTTATTTATTTATTTATTTATTTATTTATTTATTTATTTATTTATTTATTTATTTATTTATTTATTTATTTATTTATTTATTTATTTATTTATTTATTTATTTATTTATTTATTTATTTATTTATTTATTTATTTATTTATTTATTTATTTATTTATTTATTTATTTATTTATTTATTTATTTATTTATTTATTTATTTATTTATTTATTTATTTATTTATTTATTTATTTATTTATTTATTTATTTATTTATTTATTTATTTATTTATTTATTTATTTATTTATTTATTTATTTATTTATTTATTTATTTATTTATTTATTTATTTATTTATTTATTTATTTATTTATTTATTTATTTATTTATTTATTTATTTATTTATTTATTTATTTATTTATTTATTTATTTATTTATTTATTTATTTATTTATTTATTTATTTATTTATTTATTTATTTATTTATTTATTTATTTATTTATTTATTTATTCATTTATTCATTTATTCATTTATTCATTTATTCATTTATTCATTTATTCATTTATTCATTTATTCATTTATTCATTTATTCATTTATTCATTTATTCATTTATTCATTTATTCATTTATTCATTTATTCATTCATTCATTCATTCATTTATTCATTCATTCATTCATTCATTCATTCATTCATTCATTCATTCATTCATTCATTCATTCATTCATTCATTCATTCATTCATTCATTCATTCATTCATTCATTCATTCATTCATTCATTCATTCATTCATTCATTCATTCATTCATTCATTCATTCATTCATTCATTCATTCATTCATTCATTCATTCATTCATTCATTCATTCATTCATTCATTCATTCATTCATTCATTCATTCATTCATTCATTCATTCATTCATTCATTCATTCATTCATTCATTCATTCATTCATTCATTCATTCATTCATTCATTCATTCATTCATTCATTCATTCATTCATTCATTCATTCATTCATTCATTCATTCATTCATTCATTCATTCATTCATTCATTCATTCATTCATTCATTCATTCATTCATTCATTCATTCATTCATTCATTCATTCATTCATTCATTCATTCATTCATTCATTCATTCATTCATTCATTCATTCATTCATTCATTCATTCATTCATTCATTCATTCATTCATTCATTCATTCATTCATTCATTCATTCATTCATTCATTCATTCATTCATTCATTCATTTATTCATTCATTTATTTATTTATTTATTTATTTATTTATTTATTTATTTATTTATTTATCCACATATAGATTTTGTTAAGAAACCTAACAACGATTAGGGAAAACGCGGAAATTCTGCTTGAAGCAAGTAGAGAAATAGGGTTGGAAGTAAATCTCGAAAAGACAAAGTATATGATTATGTCGCGTGATCAGAATATTGTACGAAATGGAACTATAAAAGTTGAAGATTTATCCTTCGAAGAGGTGCAAAAATTCAAATATATTGGAGCAACAGTAACAAATATAAATGACACTCGGGAGGAAATTAAACGCAGAATAAATATGGGAAATGCCTGTTATTATTCGGTTGAGAAGTTTTTGTCATATAGTCTGCTGTCAAAAAATCTGAAAGTTAGAATTTATAAAACAGTTATATTACCGGTTGTTCTGTATGGCTGTGAAACTTGGACTCTCACTTTGAGAGAGGAACAGAGACTGAGGGTTTTTGAGAATACAGTAAGGTTCGTAGGAAAATATTTGGGGCTAAGAGGGTTGAAGTTACAGGAGAATGGAGAAAGTTACACAACGCAGAGCTGCACGCATTGCATCCTTCACCTGACATAATTAGGAACATTAAATCCAGACGTTTGAGATGGGCAGGGCATGTAGCACGTATGGGCGAATCCAGAAATGCATATAGAGTGTTAGTTGGGAGGCCAGAGTGGAAAAGACCTTTGGGGAGGCCGAGACGTAGATGGGAGGATAATATTGAAATGGATTTGAGGGAGGTGGGATATGATGGTAGAGACTGGATTAATCTTGCTCAGGATAGAGACCAATGGCGGGCTTATGTGAGGGCGGCAATGAACCTCCGGGTTCCTTAAAAGCCAGTAAGTAAGTAAGTATAGATTTTGAATTGATGTTTATCATCTTGCAAATAAATTAATTTACATTATAAAAACAAAAGTTATCTTTCCACTAATTGTGTTTAACATCTGATGTGTAAGTCTAAATAATTCACTCAGTGGGATTTCTCTACAATCTGATATATACCTGTACTAACAATTAAGTATTCTTTGTTGTCGTAAACTACTCATTTGATTTTTAATGATATTGATAGTGTAACAACAGAGATAATATATCGTTCCTTTTGCAAATGGCTTGGAAAATTAAACAGGGATGGTACAACATCATCTTTCAAAATTCTAATGCCATTACTTTTCCAAAAATCTATGTCTTTAAAATGAGCCGAACACAATTTTACGTAAGGTAAAGGCACAAATTTATCTCTTTTAATAGCAACAAGCCCCTTAGCAAGTAGCTTGGGCTTCGTCAAAGGGAACCTGTAAAGATAGATTGTTGCCTAATTATAAACTTTTTCAACTACGGTATCTAAGATATATACATATGTTACAGTTTCAATGTAGCCTCCAGAATTCAATTTTATTATTTTAAAGCTTGTGTACTTACTCGTGAAAAGAAATTCCTGACCCTGTAAGCCACGTGTTATTGAAGTTGTACGCCGCACAGAAACTATCATTTTACACTGTTTACAAAGCACATCACTTCATATGAACTATAATAATATTTACAAGACATAAAATTTCATACTGTTATCACAACAATTTACATCACTTTCACAGTGTTCACAAAAAACACCCGAGACAAAACACAGCACAAGCAGGCCACTACCGTGTTTACCACTGTTTCTACCAGTATCATGGCGGCGTAAACATGCGCAGACTAGTTTCAATTTTGGACAGGACATCATATAACGTCTTTGGTGCATGCATCCCAAGTAGGTACAGCACGGTACCGTCCGCAGAGAGTAACACGCGAACACCGAAAACGACTGCCAATCTGCGTTCTCATTCAGTCCTCTTCCGTACGTGAACAGAGAATATTGAGATATGTAAACATATTCTTCATTTGTGTTCAGTGAAGTGATCATTATGCCGAAGACAGATGTTAAAAAATATAGGGTATATTGTTTAATACAAGAATATGGTGTCCACATTTTTAGTAGTGATACTGGTGAAACAATTAAGGTCGGTTATGTACGTGTGCACTAAAAAAAATAACAAAATAATCGATAGAACACCCTGTAATACAGAGAAACACATGAAAAATGTTGCTCGTATGTTAGAAGAAAATAAAGGTTCAAGTTCAAATTCCGCCTCAAATATGAAATATGACTTTTGCCAGAATGTGTCGAATGATGATAAGTTGCAATATTCCATTCAAACCGTTGACCAATCCTCACTTTGAAAGGTTTATAGAAAAGTACGTAAAATATGCCATTACAATAGTTATATCAACGTACAACCAATATTCAGTGATTATTTCGTGTGTCAATTCACATTTCCCCCGGCCTATACCTGCACGCGCCTCTAGTGTACCTACTGTGCTTACGTAAACAACAAATACAAACACAACGAGACAAATTAGTCGCGTTGTATTTACCTTCACATCCGAATGACTTTTTTTTCCGCTGTCTGTTAATAAGATTACTAAATAGTGACATTGGTTAGGCCACTATTAAGAAGAAACTGGCTACTGAAGAATGTACTGAAACAAATGGTGAACGGAAGAAAAGTTTGGGACAGAAGAAGATATTAGATGATAGACAATACACAGATCATATGCGGAGACAAAGAGGAAGGCGGAAAATATAAAATATTGAAGAATGCTGAGTTTGCAGTGAAAGACGTGCCCTTGGGCAGAAAATTATGAGTGAATTAATTATACAAACACAAATATTACTCCTAACAATCCTTAGAGCAGCCCTCTCCGTGCGTCGGCAGCCGGAGTTCTGGGAATGCTATGGAATAGAGAATGTTGACGGAATGATGTGGATGGCTAATATGTGGAAACGGGAGAACCCCGATAATAACCTGAACTACGATTTTGCCCACCACAAGAATCACTACAGAGTTTTCAAAATAATAATAAACTATAACCTATCTTATTAATTTTGTACAATTAATTTCAATAAAACGTCCGTAAAAATGTTATCTCGGTTTTTTTGCTACAAAAACTTAGATATTAGCTACATTTGTATTCACCAACAAAATTATCTCTGTTAATTGGGATTATCTCGGTTTAAAATTTTACCGGAGAAATGTTGGCCGATAAAGTAGGAAAAAGTGAGATAATCGGAATAACAATATGGCGCGTAGACGACTGGAATATTTAATTTATGAAAGAGAAAATGATAGTGATGCGTAATATGTGCCAAGAATACAAAAGAAGACGTCCTAGGTGGCTGAAAGAACACGCCACGTACTTTCAGCACTACGATAACTAAGATTTTGTAACACATTTTAGATTACCTAAAACTTCAGCTTTATCAGTCTTATCAATGATAGAACATAACCTGGAATTTACAACAAATATGTAAGATCTGATGAATACTTTTCAATACCCATTGTTTATAGACTACCAGAGAGAGGCAGGGAAAAGTGACCGCACTATACAGGGGACGTCGGGGAACAGATTGCACTCAATCCATTGCTCGATTCGTCGGTCAGCTGTAGCAGCGCGAGCGGGCCGAGCGTTCAGTTTCATTATGGTAGACCTAAATTATTAGTTAAGACTTACCTAAGGAATGAATGAAGTTGAAAAATCTTACCTTTCATCAAAGCAGCTGTTGAAAATGATGTCCAGCTTTCTGGATACAAACGTTGCATCGTGTTAAAAAAATTCCGAAATACTCATTGTATCTCCACCTCTGAAATTTCAGATATCACTCGTCTGATTTCATTCTATCAGCGTGAAGATTTCCTCGGGCTGGTTTCAATTCTTGCTTGCATATCTGCAAGCTTCTACTCTGTTAATACCCTCTTCCGAGGTTCTCTCATTTTGTTTAAAACAAACCCTGTTTCTCGCCATTTTCTGAATAACTTGGTTATGTATTGTCTCGAAGGCATTGCAGCGTCACGAAACTGATGAAGAAATTTGCGAACAGTACAGTCATAAGATTTATTTTTTAGGAGAAATGTCTCAACTAGAAATATCCCTTGTACAATACTATACGTCACCATACTGACAGCGAACACAAATAATGTTCAATAACAAGTGTAGTAATGCAACACTACGGAATAACGTGCACTCACTAAACACTCCACTCGTCAACTAAACACTCCATACTCTTCCCGCTGTCCACACACTCAATTCTCACCACTTGGAATTTTAGGCCTGCCGTAATAAAACTGAACGCCTGGCCTGCCCGCGCTGCTACAGCTGACCGGTGAGTCGAGCAATGGATTGCGGATAATCTGCTCCCCGACGTCTTCTGCATAGTGCGGTAACTTTTCGCTTCCTCTATGTAGTTACCCAATTTATTTATTGTATATACCTATAAGTTAGCGCTATAAATACACACGAGTATATATAGGTTAGGTGTGCGAAAATAGTTTATCTACCATAAGTTTATTTTTATCATGAATTTATAGTTTCGATGGCGCTAGTCAATTGCTTTCCTCTATTCTTTCCATGCTTCGTTATGAAAAAATTAACGATCAAATTCAGTCTGAAACGAAAACTTAGTTTTTGAAAATCAGGATAATAAATTATGTGGTGAATACAGAATCGAGCGTTATCCGAGATAATAATATTACCAGAGTTTTATAAATCTGAGATAATAGCAAATATTACTGACGTTGGTGTATACGGCACTCCTAAAGGAGTTTCTGTAAAACCCTTCTAATGTTGCAGAGGGATCTTTATCTGAAAGCTAGATTTATATATCCAAAAATTGTAACTATCTACACTAATATATTTCAGAAACTTCCCTACATCACTTTCTAAATTTACTTATTTACCATAAACGTCTACCGATATCTATATTAATTAACTGGCCACTGTTTTAAATTTCCCAACATCCTTTTCAATTCTATAACTTCCTAACTGATATCTATTTTCAAGTTCTCCTAAACACATTTTCATCACACTAAACACGATTAGAACATTAAATCACCAAACTACTATATTGCAATTCCTTTCTGATATTTCATTTATTTCATACCGCTCATACATACAGAGGGTGCCAAAAATGTATTCACTCTTTAATAGCTCATAAGTAACTGAATTTGTAATATTTTTTCAAGTGTGACCGCTTAAAATAATGGCTGAAGTCAGACTAAACTTTGAGGAAAGAAAATGTATTCTAAAATGCTACTGGAAGACTGAGAACATAAGTGAAGTGCAAAGGCGGTTTAGAATGGAGATTCAACGAGATGCACCAACATGACTCACAACTGCTCGTTTGTGAAATAAGTTTGAAGATGAAAGAACTGTTCAGAATATCCATAAGAACAATTCCGGAAGACCACGAACATCCGCCAGCGCCACAAGAGAAAGAGAAGTCATCGAAAGGTTTCAGCAGTCTCCTAGAAGATCTGTTCGGCAAGCGGCTCGTGAGACAGGACTTTCAAAATCGAGTGTCCATCGCGTTTTGAAGCGTGCTCAATGGCAAAGTTTTATTCCTAGATTAGTCCACGCTCCAATGAAGATGATCATGAGCGGGGAATTAAATTTTGTGAGTGGTATCAAGCAAAATGTGCGTAGGACAATCAATTTCCATACAAAATTGATGGAGTGTTGAGGCCACGTTTAAGTTAAATGGCTCAATTAATCGTCACAATTGCACCTACTGGGCATCTAACAATCCTCATGTGACAATGGAACACCATGTGAACTTACCAGGAGTTACAGTTGGTGTGGTTTGTCAGCATTCGAAATGTGGATATAGAGAAGAATGGAGCTTATGAAATTGACATACAGAATAAGAAATGAAAGCCGTGTTTGAAAGAGTGGGTGAAGAAAGAATGATGCTGAAACTGATCAAGTAGAAAAAAAGGGAATTGGTTGGATCGCTGGCTGTGAAGGAACTGCCTATTGAAGAATGCAATGGAAGGAATGGTGAACGAGAGAAAAATTCGGTGCAGAAAAAGATATCAGATGATAGACGACATTAAGATATATGGAGGAAGGCAGAAAATTGGAAAGGTTCGAGAATGCTGGGTTTGCAGTGAACGACCTGCTCTTGGGTAGAAAACTATGAATGAATGATATGTGTGAAGTTGAATTATATTGAGAAGTAAGTAGATCAATGGTCTTATATCAAGTGCAAGTGTCTGGGCATTTAGTTTAATAAATAATATACTCGGAAAAGTGGCGGGAGTTTAGACAATCATTGAAACTGCATTGTACAGGATGATTCACGAGGAAAGATAAAAAAAATTAGGATGTGAATTCTGAAGTCATTCTGAGTCAAAAAGTTCATATGAATATAGGTCCGTTTTCGAACGGTTACGGAGATATGGCTCTTTGATTTCACAAAAATTTCTGGGATTCCATTGTACTAACTCGCATTAAGAGACAGATAACGGGCAAATTTAAAGTTTATATTCACGTATGCATACATACCTAATATTCTAGACGTCGGGGTCATGTTTTCGCACATTTTCAAAGATACCTCCTTTTGCTTTAATGCACTGTTGCGCTCGGGCGTGAATCGCGCTTGTCGCTCGGGAGAGTTGCTCGTGGCTGTTCTTTATGCGCCGTGCAGCATCCAAAATACGGTCGATTAACGCCTCTCTCGTTTCCACCTTCCTTTGGTATACCAAGTCTTTCATCCAACCCCACAGACAGTAAATACTCTTCGATATGGTACCCTTCTGTTCGGAAAGCGTCGTTCATATTCAGAGACGGCACGCAAGGAACTTCCATCACACAAACCATAATCATACACATTATCGGCGTATTCTGTAGTCGAAAATTTATAAGGCATCTTGAAAAACACAACTTCACACTTCCGATAACTGTACCTGTATAACTATTGTACTGTAGGTAGCTGACTGAACTGCTGTGAACCGATAAGTGATAATGTATTTGTGTTATGTGCGTGTTCTGTGTCATTAGCCCTACATCAAACAAGGGCAGGCGATTGGACATTTGTAATGCCCCACCACCCGGTTTGTGAGGTGTATGAACGTATCTTATCTACTTCGCTCACAATGCAGATTCCAATGTTACGTCATTCATTGTGATCGGTGACCTTGTCTCACGTCTCACGTCAGCAGCATATGGTAACGTCTGATTCACATTGGGGCGAGATGTTTTACCAAAAAAGATGCATCTAGCTCCGCCATCGTTCGAAAACGGACCTATGTTCATATGAACTTTTTCACTCAAAATGGCCTAAGATATCATATCCTAATTTTTTTACCTTTCTTCGTGAATCGCCCTGAATAACAGGAACAATGTAATATATCCACTTAACGTGCTAGACCGAAAAATCACAGTATTTCTTATGGAAAATTTTTATGCGCCTATGTCAGCTGTTTTCGTCTCGAAGTCATGTAACTCTCCGTGTTTTGAATGTTAATACCTTTCAGTAGCGTTCTGTGCAGCTATGCATGCTCTCTATCCTATATTTACCCTATGTTTGGTACTTAGCTTCTATCTGAACCACTGACCATTGCAGGCAAAGTTTTAGCACGAATGTCGATAGTAGAGGTTATCCAACTCCACCTGTGGTCGGCTTAGGCAAACCTTCAGCTCGAGAATCAATAGCAGGAGTAACATCACCCCTTCTGTAGTCAGGCAAGTCTCAGCTCGAGAGGCGATAGTCATCCTGTACTTTTGCACCTCTCTCTTTACAGTTCTCTCGTCCAGCTCAAAGTCAAGCCTTTCGGTAAATTTTCTTCCCCATTCTTTTATATACGGCATTCCCATTTTCTCTTTTATTTACAGCGATTCCATTTGTTCCTCGCTATCTCTCATGTACCTGTACCATAAACGTTCTTCGACGTTTCTCTCTTCCGTCTCCTCGAAGGCTGTAGCTCAATAGCGTCTGCCCACGCGATATGTAAAACAAAAATGCATTTCTTTAGTCAAAATCTGATCTGCAGTTCACTTCTCTCCGTAAGTCCCGCAGAGAGAGGTCATGGTCACACCAGTAGCGGAGAATTTCCAGGCAACGAACAACGTACGTTCATCGCCTGCGAGCGTGGAGAAGAGTCGACGCCAGCAACTCCGACTCACAAGTCTACCGCCGCTCATTGCCCTGATGCATCCCATCCTATCTTGCCGCTGCACAGTGGTCTAAAATCCATATTTAGGAGGACAAATGCAGAAAAATGACATGTAAAAAAATGAAATTAAACCCTTAAATTATTCTTCCTATATAACTGAGTAACACTCAATTGGTTATCTTAATCAGTGGAGGTGGCTGCATAGCGAGATAAGAAGCCGGTAACATGCCACATTTCGCCCGCCACCCAGCATTCTTACTCAGCAAGCGCCGCGAGTCTGCCGTTTTCCTTGTGCTGTAACTCTGTTGTAAGTGGTCGATTCCATTCATATTTGGTATCAACATGTCAAGTAGTTCTTTAGGTATGTAACACTGTTTTTTGTTACATTTAATGTTATTATAGTATGTAAAATTAGCATGAATTGACACGGGACAAAATATAAATATAACCATTGAGTGCAGACTTTGCTAAGGTAGAGAAAAAAAAACCCCTTTGGTTCGTCCAAAAATCATTTTTTTTCACTTCCTCCACTATTTACCTCTATTTTAAATCTAGTCTTAAGGTGCGCAGATTTGCGGAAGTAATAATTTATGAGCACTATTCTTTCGAGGTGCAATAGTGCAATTTTTCTCGGTTGCAGTTATTTCAATATCTGTGAACCGAATCTGCTTCCGCAGTATAATTCAGGGAATTCAAGATGACAGCTTGTTAATTATGTACCAAATAAGCTTCCCGAGTGTCCAAAAGGTGCAATAGTATCTAAAATGTTACATTTTCCTCTCCACAAGATTTTGTCTAAATGGATCCCCCTGTAAGGGGCACTTCTGCTTATACCAACGTAAACAGAGTTTGTACACAAAACAAATGTACTAAGTGTAACTACTGTATACAATTTCATAAAAATCTGTTAGATACGACAAAAGTTACTAATTTTGTCTAATTGCGCCTCCTGTAAGGGGTAGTTCCCCTAATACCAACGTAATCAGAGCTTGTATACAAAACATATATGCTACTTGTAACTGTTTTATAAAATTTCATAAAAATCTGTCAGATAGGAGAAAAGTTTCTAATTTTGTCTACATGCGCCCCCCTATAAGGGGTAGTTCGCCTTATACCAACGTAACGAGAGCTTGCATACAAAACATATATGCTACCTGTAACTACTGTGTAAAATTTCATAAAAATCTGTTAAGTAGCTGAAAAGTTATTAATATGTCCCGCTAAATTTGCATTCTAGACCACTGTGCGCTGGTGAGACCAATGTATGACTGTCTTCAGTAAACCAAAAGAAGATCTGCAGGCGACATCGAAGAAGGGCTTTACTCCCCATGAAGATCGCACTCTGCCAAGCACCCAATTAGCACCGCCGTCGTCGGATCACTCGGTTTTTGAAGTGTCAGCTCTGCTTCCGTACCGCAACCATAAACTCGCCAGGAATTCCATCTTGCCACCAAAAAAAAAAAAAAAAAAATCATATCGAAAAGGGTTACACTGGACAGAAATTCCAAAGTAAGAGAGAAGGAACCGACTATTTCCTCATAAATTAAGAAAAAATATAAGCAAAAAAAACTGAAAACAAAGACTCTCTAACCATTGAAATTATTCAGTTGTCTGCGATCCGGTTACATCTACCTCTTACGCAACAGCAGGCTTAAGACAATTTTAAGGTATGTCCTTCGATTAATTGTTCAAGAAAATAATATATAAACGGTTATATCTTAGTACATGATAAAGGAACTGGATTGCTATCATATGCGTAAAACATATGACAATAGTAATATGCGTTACAAGAGCGGTATGTTGAAGTTTTCATGTTCGAGGAAAAGTTTGAAAAAGCGAAACGTAGTTGAGCTCTTTTAATTTCCGAGAATTGAAAGAAAACATACCGCTCGTGTATCGTACATTATTTTGTGCGAAGATCGTTTATTACATACTTGAAAGAGGAATTTCTAATTAGTTGCAATGAAATCTCCATCTTGGTTTCTGTTCAATGACAGCAAATTTGGAAAACAAAAATATCTATCTTCAACATTGTTGCTTTAAAATGTTTTCTGTGTTTACTATACTCCAGCAGGCCGTGATATACGTCTGTGTTTTTTTCCCCCAGTCTATGTTGAGTCTGGAATCTTGTTGATTTTTTCACGGCTTCCTTAATGTTACTTGCATCACGAATGCAGTAACTTTAGTGGAGTTGTAGAGTTTACTTAATTTTTGCAAATATTTAAAAACAATAATTAACAGGGCAATTTAGGTGAAATTGCAGTGGTAAGTTTCCAATTTATAATTATTACTATATTAAACGTCTCTAAAAATAATATATTAAAAGCCTAAAGCAGTAAAATCAATATGTCACTTAAACGGTTAGAAGAAGGAAATTGTTATGTGTGTTAGGTTGGGAATACTGAATGTGGAATTTTAGACTTTCCGCGGATTGGTTTTGCGCGGAAAGCAAGCAAATACGCACGATCTCGCACAAAAAATGTTACCCTCAGCATGGTTTCTTTCAGGAGCAAAGTAAAATTCTGGGTTTCGTGTCATATATTTACGGCACGTAAAGAATCCTATCTTTGATGTAGGCTCCAATCTCAATTTGTTGAGTATTTTTCGTCCACGTTGAATTTCGACGCTAACCTAGCAGTTGAAATCGTCGTTAAATAAACATACTGCTGCTACAAATAGTAGGCCTATACCACTGCGACTACAACCACAACTGTTATCACTACCACTACTATTACTATCACCACTACTAGTAGTATTATTAGTATTATTGCTATTACCATCACAACTACTACTACTGTAAGCAATAAAACGTTTCTGATAAAATGTTCTCATCGGAATCATATTGTGTGGCTAGAAATAGTTTTCTCCCAATCACTTTGGAGATATACTATAAACTACATTGATTCAATTGCCGTTTCATTTTGTGTAAAAATAAACTATACAGAGTGATTCAAATGGTTTCGCACAAAATTATGGAGCTTATAGAGGAGTTGAATTACAACTTTCGAGTAGAAACTTATGGTGTAGGAAGTAATCCTGAGTCAGTGCACGCTTGGAATGTCAGGAACTACATTTCAGATATTAGCTTACTTTGCAATGGGGCACTAGGTTCGATACATTATGAAATGATGAAGACGTTCCTCTGCCACCACATTTGAATGGAGTGAGATTCAAGTTCTTTATATGAGACGTTCTTCCAGAACTGTTAGAAAATATACCATTTATCGTGCGTTGTCAGATGTGAATGCAACTAGACGGAGCACCTGCACACTTATCTCTTCAAGTACTTGACATATTAAATGACACATGTCCCGGGCGATGGATCGGAAGGAAAGGTCCAATTGATTGGCCACCCCGCTCCCCTGATCTGGCGCCTCTTAATTTCTTCTTCTGGGGATATATCAAAAGCCTCACGTACGAAACACCAGCTCCTGACCAAGAAACATTTCTCGCCAGGATACTTGCAGCATCTGTTGAGGTTTGTGGGACGCGTGATGACTTTAGAGAGTGTGCTAGAATTTTCTACGACGATGCTACGTCTGTATTGAATGTGCTGGTCGCCAATTTGAACAACTTTTGTAAAAAAAAAATGTTTAGTAAACATTATTTTTGCTTAATTTAAATATATGATTATCCATTCTGTAGTTCCTGACTAGCGGTATGCAGCATGCAGTGAGGCTGGTGCTACGTCTCAAATGTAAATGGGGCGGACATGTGAGTAGGATGGACTGCAGCAGGTGGACGTATGCCTCGACCATGTGGGACCCACGCATTGGGAAAAGAAGCAGAAGACGTCCAAGGAGAAGGTGGTCGGACGCGTTCCGGAGAGAGACTGGAGCGCAGTGGACGAAAACAGCGAGGGACAGGCAGACATGGAAAAGAGTGGAAGAAATTACGAACACTATGTAAACTGTGTATAGTTGTGTATTGTTTATATAGTTATTTTTGTGTGTGTCAGTTTGGATAGTTTGATTCCGTGTATAGTTGGTATAGTTCATGTATTTAGTTAGTATAATTTTAGTGTTGAATTGTATAGTTTTTGTGCGTTTAGTTTGGATAATTTGTGTGTTTAGGTTGTACAATTTATGTGTGCAACTTGTATAGGTTTTTGTGTATTTAGTTTGTGTGTGAGTTAAGACTATGTATGTGTTCAGTTTGTGTATTTTTTTTCCTGTGTTTAGTGTGGATAGTTATGTGTTCAGATTATAATTTATGTGTTTAGTTTGCATAGCTTTTTGTGGATGTTTAGTTTGCATAATTTATGTGTTTAGTCTGTATAGTTTTTCGTGTTTAGTTGGTATAATTTGTTTATGTGTTTAGTTTGTAAATGTACAGTGTAAGCTCTCTTGGACTGGCTCTCCAAGTGTAGTAGACCTTCGGCTCACCCTACACTCCTGTAGGAGGCCGTTGCCCTTATGGGATTTCAGACTTTTCGTATTTCGTAGTTCCTGACATTCCCAGGCTTGCACTGACCTTAGGATTACTTCCTAGATATACGAGTAAGTTCCTATTCTAAAGTAGTTGTATTCGACCCCTCTATAAGTTCCTTAAGTTTGTGCGCAACCTTTTGAATCACTCTGTATATACTATGCTGATTCACTTGTTGCTTTATGTTATGTAAAACTGTAAATGACAATAGAGCAGATTTTGAGTAAATCACCATTTTGGTCCTATTTTTCGAAGAACACATTACTTCTATCAAAAATCGATATATTTCATGTGTATATTTTCCGAACTGACTTTACTTGTAGATATTCTATATGAAGATAATACATCCTACAAATAGATTATGAGAATATAAGAGAAGAACAAAACAAAATCCAAGAATAAATTATGTATGCGAAAAACCACTTTCTCAATATCAAGGACTCTGAAAAGTGCAAGTTCGTGAAAATCGTTAAATAGATCTTTCGCAGCATCAGAATTATTTCTTTCTCTTGCATAATGAGATGCAGAATTTTCCAGGACTGATGTGAAATCGTTAAGATTCCCTCACAGAGCTAGGCAGCAATGATACGTAATCAGAGTAGTACAAAAAGTCATAACATGTTTTTGACATTCATCTTTCAACTCGCATGGGCTTAAGTGTTTTTCCTCAGAACGGCAAGTTTTGAGAGTTGAGGGAAAAGTTTATATAATTTTTCACTAATGAGTACAAAATTATATAAAGCGGTAAGACAAATGTTGCAAGGTGTATTTTAAGAAAGTGGGTTTTACAGAGCCTTCTTTAGTTACAAGCCGGAGCATGGGTATGTTTGGCAACGCAGAGTGAAGGCGGGAGATTTTAAAGTGATATTGTGTTTGCTCATTGCTTTCGTTATACGTAACGCGTATTTTTTCAATATTACTTCATTCACAAAGGTAAGATCAAGATTCAGAGTAGTGATGTAAATTATTACGGGTTCGAAAATAGTGTTTTATTGCAATCAATTAGCTATACTTCAGAATACGGCGTAAGTAGGCTACTTACATAAAAGACTGCCACTTAAAATAATTACAAAAAAACATGTTTTTATTGATAGTACGAAGGTAAATAAATAAATAAAAAAAAGATATTCCTTGCACCGAAAATAATAAAATTAATAATGCAATAAAGACATAAGTTCCTACGCATGATTTTACATGTTTTAACATTATTGCGTTGAGCGTTACATTCGTTGTCGCCAACAATAACTCGTTTTAAAAATGTTTTACTACCTTGTTCTCAAAACGCATCAGAATTTGTGGCGATCAGTTGCAGTGTTGTCAAATGGCGGGAAACATCCTGCAAAACGGAAATTTCATATACTTGGCGGAACTGCGGTAGTATTCTTACAAAAATGGGTAAATTCGGGATTTTTTTAAGTTTTGCAAGTTTCTTTATTTTTGTTTGCAGTTCATCACTTTCTACATAACCTACAGGTAGTACAAATTTATCTTTTCTAGACTCACTTTTTAAAATTATGTCTATATTTTTATCTGCTTTCTTTCTGCAAATTACCATTCGCTCAACAACGATTGTGCATTACAACATCTGCATAGAGCGGTTCTGCATTACTACTCTTATGAGATATCTCTGAGGCGCGTGTCTAACAATGAGTATGTATATCATATTTACGGTCAAGAATAGGATTGTTCCAGCAAGCAATTCAGAACGCGTTGCAAACTAATACCGAACTTCTTTCGACGCATGCGCCAGTTGTGTTCGGTGTCATATCTAGTTCGGGATTTTACGTTGTTGGAACGTTTCTTGAACTCTTCTTTCAAGGCCTTCAGAGTTTCTTCTCATATTAAAATTACATTCATCTTCCGAACTTATTTCGTCATAAAATATATCACTATCACCTTTCAAATCACTCATGATCGACTAATTCTTAATTTTAAGCTGCCTAGTTTCGAAGCATTTTAACCGTAACTTTAGATTAAACCATCTGCGCATGCGTCAACAGTTCAGAATTCCCAGTTTCTGCTCTTAATCGAGAACCAATTTCACTCGTTGCGAACGAGTTCTAAAGCACGTTGGAATAGGGAACTGGGAATTCAGTATCGGTTCGGAATTAGTTCTAGTCTTGTTGGAACACACATTGAGCTACTGCGCATGAGCAGATAGTTCAGAATCGATTCCGACCCGTTCTGAAACAATACTCATGTCACATTCATGTCTGCCATTTGGTTTTAGTATCAAAACAATCTAAGCAATTTTATTGTGTTTAATTTCATTTTATAATCGAAGACTATCAGTTCTTTTAAAGAAATTATTTGAAAGAAATATTTAAATATAGTATAATACGGCACTATTATACTATACGATTGTAATATTAATGAGCTTATAAATTCAAAGAATCAAATTTTAATTTATTGCATTTTTAATCTTCAAGTAAAGATTTGTAATAATTACATAACAATGGCATTAGAGAAAAGAGATTTTTTCCAAGCAGTTCAGCTATAGGCCTATAGTTCACTTACAGTTAGTTTCCTTTCATTCTCCACCTAGGTACTTAATGTGTTAGTACTTTAGTGAGTGAGAGTGAAGTGTGATATATTGCTTTTGTGAGATAGGTCTGTATGTACTGCGTATTTAAAATCGCTAATCTCTTATATTATAGATTTAGAACTTAGAACTTGTAAGAAACATACATTTCAATTACAATATGTAATTTTCTTTTATTTATTGACTGATTTGTTTAGACCCGCTATTTGAAAGTTACTAGTATAGATAGGGAAGAATCGGATTTAGTTATATTACTCCTCCTAGCATTTTAAAGAAGCGCGAAGAATTTTCTAAAATTTAAAAGGAGAAAACCAGTGGCGTAGCCAGCGGGTGGGCCAGGCGGGCCCAGGCCCACCCAAAAAATATGCGAACTTTTGCGTTTTTTATGGAAAATACTTGACATTAAAACTAAACCATGGATCCAGAGCAATAGTTAACAGTCGATTGCATTAAGGTAAGAAGTCAAAAATGCGTTAATTTCTTCAAGAGCCAATTTAACTGTGTTGGATTGGGCCTAAAAAATTGTCTGGCAGCGATAAAAAAAAAAGGAAGTCGTGGATGCTACTCAATTGTTACATCAGTTAGAAAGATTTGACACCTTATTTTATTTGGCATGTTTAAACGATATTCTTGCTCTTGCAAATTCATTGTCGGAAGCACCTCAGTCTCCAAAAATGGATATTAGTAAATGTTCGTCCTTCATTAAGGCAATGATATAAAACGTTTCAAAGCTCTGAAACGAAGCAAAATTCGACAATCATGTCAAGCACAAGGCTTTGTAATCTAGCAATTCTATCTATTGAAAGAGAGAAAAGTTGGGATTTGTTGAAGGACCTTTCATTAGCGATCGACAGATTCGTTGCTAGGAAATCTCGACAGCTCCAGTTCACCTTATGAAGCGTTTGTATAGATATGCCTTGCATGATTGTTTATCATAATTTTGCATGTTATTAAATAAGACTTCCGAGAATGAGTTTCAAGAGAGTTGACGGCAGCGGCATTGTCAGGAGATGGGTCAGGTACTTTGTAAACCCTGCTTATCTGGCCCACCCAAAATAATTAGTCTGGCTACGCCACTGAGGAAAACTAACAACTTTAGAGCTGCTTTCAAGTTCTGGTTAGAACCAGTATAAGTGAATTATTCACCATATCAGTGCAGCAGAAATGAAAATAAAATGCGGTACTTAAAAGTTGCTACTATGATTGGACTTTGTGAAAATTGACCTTTCCGAAGCGATTGTTGTTGAGTATGCCCATTTCTATTTGTATTGCATTATATAATACGTATGGTCGTTTAGGGATATCTTGACACACTAACGGAAAATGTTAAATTTGGGACAAATTTATGCAAATTTTATTCCTATTTTCCCCTAATATACATGTTTTCCGTATATTTTACATATTTGGTGCCAATGTGATCATTTTATAACATTGTATTTAAGAAAATACAAATTGATGCCGAAGTGTCGACTTCTCCCATACTTGGGGAGATTTCAATATAATATCAACCATTGAAAACACTTTCAAACCCAACATATACAACACAAATTATCCTCCTGGAACATAAGTATTTTATAATACTCCTACTAGCGTTGGTTACATATGAATTTTTCATCCGTGCCATTTTCTACACAAGCGTCGTGAAGCCATTACCTTTTTGGCATTCTCCAACACACTGAACACAAAGTTCTCTAGCATAAAGTCATTGCAGTAATACCCACTATACGCGGCACAATACGCACAATAGATTTTATTGGATTATCCAGATTGTTTGATGAACTAGCTCCCTCCCCCTATACGCCGAGCATTAGATGGCTTCCTTCTGTGGGAAAGCCCAACTTCCTTTTGCTGTTTAGACTCCTTCAGTTGTTTTCTATAGTTTTCAGACGTTATTACGTCTGTCTTATAGTTTTTGCTGTTTTCTCACACTTTTTCCACCAGATGTAAGTGTTAGCAAGGGAACTGGCGACAGTTTTTCAAAGGAAGGATCATCAGGTGAGGAATTAGGCAAGCCTAAACGTCCTTGTGCAGATGCTGTCTGGGTGTTTTTGAAGGAGTGATAATGTCTTCTTCAACGCGAATTTCACATCAACCAGATCGCACTCAAACATGTTATCCTGCAGTACGTCAGGATGTCAATTCTCTTACGTCATTGAGTGCTATGCATAAAGTTGAAGTAAATGCTATTGCTAAGGTTTTCGTAGTAGCCTATATACTACGATCTTTATGTATAAAAATCTATAGTAAATTCTTTCCTGTGTAGCAGAAAATTGATCTGGAAGGCCGTGTTTAGTTTATGCTAGAATTGGTAGTATGAACTATTATTTCTATGCATAACAAGAAATATATACTTCTACTTCTAAGTATAAACTAAGAAAAGTCGCAGTCTGCCCTGTTTGAGACTTCGTTAGCTTAGCATAAGCATTTGTACGGTTTAAAATTGCAGAATTTATGCAAATTCACGCTAGAAAATCTCACAAGGAAAAACGAGAACCATCAGAACGTGATTATAAAAAGTTATGTAGGTTTCATAAATAAAAAATGTCATACGATCAATTTTGTAATAAACTACTCAAATGATGATTTTGAGATAACTTAACTGAAATTCTGTTAGTTGATTTTCGTTATTATTAGAAATAATATATTTTTAGAAAATTGTTAAAATTAGCAAAGATAACCTACAAAAGGTTGAAACACTAGTCAACAACAAGGTACCTAATTTTAAAACGTGAAAGAAATACAGTATATATTCCCGAAGTGCTGATAGGTCTATCGAGTATAATGAAAATTATTCTATGCTGTTACTATAATACATTTAATTTACGTGAAAAAACTCAAGTGCCTACAATATTTTAGGTTACATGGTAGTTTAATGAATAATATTTTGGGACCATCCTATTTTGACTTCACTTTACTTTTCATGTTACTTATTTTCTTCTTAATTTGGTTTTCGTCAATTTCTTTCCCGCTGTAAACTTTCACCTCAACTTTCATAACCAGGATAGCTTTTTCTTGATCACTTCTTGTGGCAGAAGTTTGCAAATTGTTTAATAATGCTGGGTATTCTTTTAGTAGGTTAACAAACAGCGTTCTTTTTCTCTCTCTTTACACTTCCCATTTCGTCGTAATTGTCCATTTTCTTCTTAAACTAACTACATGCATGAAAGTCGAAACGAAAACTAACGAATCTTCGCGGATACATCCAAAGTGCTGTCGATAATCAATATAATCGAATATTCTTGATAGTTTATACTACCGCCGCGTAGTACATACTTCATAGTAATAGTATCGGGTTTATGCATACAAAACTAAGTATATGCTTCTACTTCAAGTTTCTTCCACACTCAAAGCAAAAGGTAATACTACAACTTTATGCATACCACCCATTAATTGTTAATCCATATACCCTTTAGAATCAAGGCGTTTTGTGTCAAGAGTTGTGTCTTTTCCTGTTGTCCGATGTCAATGAAAATTAAAATATACAGTTTAATTAAAATTGGCTCAATTGAAGATGAGTAGTTTCATACATGCCAGGCAGACACACAGAGAGAAAAACAGATAGACGGACAAAGTGGCAGTAAAAAGGTCTATGAGGGATTGCGAACTCTTCTAAGATCACAAGCGAAATCAGGGAGAATTCCATGCATGTCGAGATCTTCCCAAAACACAGTTTCGAAATCTTCCTGAGTTACATCTTCATTCAAAAGATGACAGTACACCCGAAACAAAGATAATTATTTGAGGGTAATGACTTCAGTGGCGACTCGTGATATTTTTTGTATGTAGGATATGAGATTGACGATTGATGGTCAAGACAGAAACCAATAATAATAATAATAATAATAATAATAATAATAATAATAATAATAATAATAATAATAATAATAATAGAAACAGTATGTCAGTCAAAGCTTTGCCGTTCGATCATAGCGCAAGACATCTTTCTCGAAAGAGTGTATCTTTTGCCTACTTTTGAGACATCGGTGAACTTTCCAGCAAGATACTCAATCTCGTGCCATTCAGTGAAAAAAGCGTATCACGGAATTAGGTAACTTTACCCTATAATTATTCTCTGTTTCATTTTAAATGTTCTAATTTCTCTCTTAATTTAAATTATTATGAGTTTATTTATTTTAAATGTATGATTGTAATTAATTCCATGCCAACTCGATTGTGCTCTTTGGGGCCCTGAGTGCATCAAGTAAAATAAAAAAGGGTCATTGATTTTGCATTGAAGATAATAACAGCTCACATACGTCATTTCCGGATAAATTGATTCATAAATACTGAATATGAACAGGATCCAACAAATAGTTGAGCAGAAATTTCTATACACGTACAGACAGCTACAGCATGGCAGAAACAACTTTCACATATACAAGGTTAGTTAAAAGTCCCGCACTACCTAAATAACTTTTGAAACATGTGGTTCAGTGACATGAAACTTGATATGTGGGGATAACCATATACTAAGAACTCAATAATGATATTACCGAGTTTTTTTCTACTTCCGGTTTAACCGGAAGTAACTCCAACTCTCTTATTTTAAATGGAACACCCAATGTATTTTTTTTAATAAAGCTCATTAAGAGCTTTTCAAAAATTACCCACACTTGATACTTCTGTACAAATTCAGTGTTGGTAAATAAAAATGGAAGTGGTGAAAGATATTCCTAAAGCCTGGTTAAATCATTCCTTAAATGGTTTTTATGATCGAGTGACACATTGTAAAGCAGCTGAGGGCTACCAATTTGAACACATAATTTAGAAGGTGAGCTAGCTTTGTTTTGTTTTTGTTAAGGAAGGAGTATTTTATTATTTTAATATTCGATACACTTTTCTGTTTTCTTGACTTAGCAACACTGAATTTGTATAGAAGTATCGAGTGTGGGTAATTTTTGAAAAGCTCTTAATGAGTACTATTCAAAAATAAAATAATATAGTGGGTGTTCCATTTAAAATAAGAGAGTTGGAGTTACTTCCGGTTAAACCGGAAGTAGAAAAACTCGGTAATACCATTATCGAGTTCTTAGTATATGGTTATCCTCACATACCAAGTTTCATGTCACTGAACCGTATGCTTCAAAAGTTATTTAGGTGGTGCGGGACTTTTAACTAACCCTGTATAAAGGATGATAGAAGTATAGTTCTATAAACTTTTCTAAATCCTTGTCTACAAAATCATATTATTTTCTCTTCATTCTTCCTACAATGAGAAGGTAAAAATCGTTATATTTTCAAAACAAATCCAAATTTGCACTGAAGACTGGGCAGTTACATTTCTTCAGTAAGAATTCTCTACGTCTTTTCAATTTTCTCCCCACTGTCTAGACAAATCGTGTTCCACTCCAGCGTTTTGCTAGCCTCCCCCTTGCCTCCATCAAGTACGTGATAGATTCGAGGCGTATTGCGGACGGATCCAATAGCAACGCGGCCATTCTCATCTTCCCCCAACAACAATTAATTGCTCTCTGACGTGTGAGGCGCGCAACGAAATTCTACACTTGAAGTACAACACGAGTCTGCATACTCGTCATTTATTGCTGGTAGTGCTTGTCTTCAGATTTGCGTCGGCTGTTACCTAACTTATTGACAGCGATAGTGAAAGTTCAGTATAATTCAACGTCCATCTTATTTGGAACTTCTAAATGTTTTACATAGTGCATTAATGCCATTATTTCACTTATATACTACTGAAGATATGTTACACAAAACATAGAAGAGTCATGATTAGAGCCCGGATTCTTATGTAGTTACATATTGCATTCCTTTACTTGTAGACTATTGAAAATGACAAATGTCGGCGATTTGTGGTTTTGATATGGTTATAGCTGAGTCTCATTTTACATATTTTTACATATTTTACATATTCACTGTCTTAGTAATATTACATATTTTACATATTACGTAAAGAATGTAACATATTTGTACATATCTAGGCAGTTATAGAGTTTTTAATTTTTCGTATTAAATTCGTTTTATTTTTCAGAGTAAAGTATTGAATTTTCTTTCATATCCGTACACCTGAATTTAATATTTAAAACAACGTTTTTTCTGCAGAAATAAATATTGTATTCTTCTGTTTTGTGTGGCATTATAAATTATTTACATACTTAACAATAATAACATTATAAAAATAATTTTTCAAATACTTTAACATAACAACTTCCTCTATTTAAACAAAAACACAGCCTTTTCCCTGCAACATTCTTATTTGTACAGTTACAAAAATAAATTATAAATGTTTCTTTGTTTTTACATTTATGGCACAGACGGGAAGTTCTAATACTTTGTTGAATAGTCCCTAGCCTTCAATATAGCTCTGCACCTTCTTTGCATTGATGTACAAGCCTAAGGTTTAATTTCTTCCCACGTCTTCAAAATAACTACCTTTAGATCTTCTTTAGTTGTTACTTTACATTTACGAACTCTTCTCTTGAGGATTGGCCATAGGTGCTCAATAGGATTAAGGTCCGCGGATTGGGCAGGTGTTCTAAGCTGTTTAGGAACATTCCAGATGAACCACAGTTTGTTAATTTCTGCTGTATGCTTGGGGTCGTTATCTTGCTGAAACATGTAAGAAGCTGATAGTCCCATTTTTTCCACACTTTGTTTGACATTATTTTTTAAAATGTTCAAATAACCCCATTTGTTTAAGTTGTCATCAATGAAATGAATCGTATCCACTCCTTTTGATGACATACACCCCCACAATTTAATTGATCCACCTCCGTGCTTGACTGTTGGTAAAGTATTCTCCACATTATCGGCCGTATTGGCTTTCCTCCACACCGTCAGACCAAATCACAGTATTCCAGAAGGTTTGACGTTTGTCCTGGTGCTCTTTAGCAAATGCCGGTCTTGCTGCACGATTCTTTTTACTTATACACGGCCTTTTTCTTGGGATTCTGCCACGATACCCGTGCCGCCATAGTACTCGTCAAACGGTCTGACTGCATACCTTCTTACCCGATGCCTGTTGCAACATCTGCACAATTTCTGGTGCACTTACACGTGGGTTCACTTTAACTTTATTAACAATGAAACGTTTTTCTCTCTCATTCAGGAACGATTCTCTACTTCTTCTCGGAATATTCTTAATGGAACCATTATATTTGAACTTATTTACTATATAACTTACTGTTGAGTGAGGTTTTTTCACAATATTACCAATTTTCCTGAGTGAATAGCCCCTCAAAGCAAGACTGATTATCGTATGTTTAAGTTCTGTGCTTAGCTCCTTCCCTTTCTTCATGTTGGACACGACTGATATAATACATAACAGACAACATCGCTACTCCCCCACCCCAATAGGTACGGAAACGCAGTTAACCATCTATGCACACAGTAAATGTAAAGCATCTTTGTAAAGTGTATAAATAAGAGTGTTGCATGATACGTTGCCTTATTGTGATGCATTTACTTCCCACTGTTTATAAATAACACTGTCATCATTTTGTTACATTGTACCTGTTTAGTATAAGGATTTTAATAATATATTAAAGTATTTTAAAGTTTAAATCAATTTATAAGACAAACCAAGTTATTTCTTTACAAAATTTCAGCCTGTACAAATATAACTGTTATCCACTGTATATACTTGGAGATAAATCTTAACGTCCCTGTCCCATAACACCACCTGAAGGGCCAGCTTTTGTTCTCACTATAGTACACGATGCTGGTAAAGAGGGAGGGTCCGGAACTGACGTCGTTATGTTCTTTTCACACCTATAGATATTACCAGTAGCGTAGCGTCAATGTAAGCTAAAAAGCTCAGCTTCCCCAGTTAATAATAATTTCATAATAAACCTGCAGTTTATGGACAAAATTATTTATTAATTTTAATAGAATTTATATTTACGCGTTAAATATAGTGATGCGGCAGCTCAGGATGATTTGTGATGCAGCAGTAAACAAGAAGCCTGCACACACCAGCTTCCAAGCAGACTGGTTTCTTACACTCATTCTTCTGTGTAACCCACCCCGCAGATTTTCCATCCCTTTCTAACTAAACTGTCCTGGTCGCAAGACTATCAAGAAGCTAGCTTTGACATTGATAATAAGTAGTTTCCGAGTTATCCCTTTTCGTCAGTTGTGTTCAGTTGAAATGTGTTAGTGTGCATTGTGGCTGATATAATAAATAATGAGTGAAATAACAGTTCCTGACACCAATTTACTTGAATTTTTTAGCACAATTCTATTATCAAGACTGACTTACGAACGAAAGTGTGATATAAAAACAAATGACCCACTCCCTTGCTGTCAATGAAGGACACACTGAAAATACAGACGCATACTTACGTAATGATACTAATACTGTATCTATTGACCGTTAATATTGTGATTTATCTAAGTATGACAGGGAGTGAGCGAATGTTATACGTATATGTGTCTATTTGTTAGAGATATGTGTAAACCGTGAAATCATATTTTACTATGTACCATTTGAGGTCATGCCTTATTGGTGTTACTTACGAGGTTCCAACCAATCTTCGACTGCTGACTTGACATTGACTACTATTTATTTTAAGACTATATTTTTGTAATACGTTTTCTCATATTGCATGAAAGACAACTTGAGTTAGCTTCCCCTGCTCAAAATTTCATGCTACGCCACTGGATATTACTTCAATTTCTAAAGCTGGCTTAAGAGAATAGTTCTTTTAAAAATAAAAATAAACATAAAACTGGAAATTCCAACTCTTTGTCTGTAAAACACAGTAGTTCGTAGTGCCTCAACTCTATACATTTGCTTTCTCAGAATCTGGAATGGTCAGGTGCGCTGGTCATTTAACTTTGTTACAAACTGAAAGTAGGCTATTAGTAAGGAGTTTGGGTCGGGTGTCAGATAAGTCAGAATACCGATATGTGTGCGGCACAAAAATATTTTTCTGGGAAATCTTAAGGCACTAGAAAAAGCACAGATTGTGGCAGAGACAAGTTCTATCTGCAAGCTATACAATGGGGTGGAAATGTCAAATCGACTTTCCAGGCTGCACCCTCCCACTTCAACTGACCAATTAAATTGTGACGACATTTTTGTGAATTTAATGCATTAATAAATAGTGATTTTAAATTACATATTTTATTAATATTGCATATTTCCCAGACATTTACTACATTTTTATGTACATATTTTGAACTTTGATATTACATAAAAATCCGGGGTCTAGTCATGATCATAAACTTCTTAACTAATTGCATCTTTTAAAAACCGATTCCTTTATTCTCAAATGGAAGTTGTCAACCTAAACGCATGGGTACCGGCATTATTTCTGGTATTCTGGCACAAACCCACATATCCTGTCGAGAACAATATTCTTATAATCTCATTGGCGCAGCGAGGGGGAGAGGGTTTGGGTATTAAAACTCCTCTAAACTCCCAAAGAAAAAAAAACGAAACTCTGTTGATGCTCTGCAACATTATACAGTAACTAAGCTTAATATTTCAGCTACGTCTAAGCTGGAATACAGTTGCCTACTCTCATGCTGTACCTGACGTCACAGCCCAGGGATACGTCCCGTCTGATACAACATATTTCACCCTAGTTTGTGTTGAAGCCGGAACACGGTCATAGTGAGTGCTTTAAACCAGTGAAATGGTATTTACTTAACGTAACATTTGTATTTGTGACGAGGTAAAATGCTGAAGGCAAAAAATTCGAAGTATGAAAGGCTGGAGGACTTAATTCAGGAGTTGGGAACCAATAATAGTTTACATTACATGTAAGTTGTGCAAAGTACATATAAAAGTTACAAGAAAACAGTGCATTGAAAGACACTGCAATACAAAAATGCATAGAAATATGGTTGTACGTAACTCAAAACAAACAGTACCATCAAAATCAGAGAGAGTACGATAAGAAATCCATGTTTTGCAGGGATATGTGCCATGATGATCAATGCCAATATACCGCTTAATAAATTGAATAATAAACACTTTAGAGAATTTCTAGAAAAGTACACGAAGGAACATATTCCAAGTGAGCCCCAACTCCGTCAGCACTTTGTACTCATACTTTATGAAGAAAAAATGTTTGTCACGCAGGTAGATCCTGGCCAACTTCGGGCTGTTGCGCCGTTAGATTATAAAGTCATTACAGTCGCGCTCAAACCTCCTGACGTTTGCAGGTGTCTGCTTATCGGCGATAGCCAATAGCGGCAGTGCTGCGTTGCAACACATGGGCTACGCAGACCCGCCGCATAGTCGCCGCTTAGAAATCTCAAAATCAAATAACAAGTGCGCTGGGAAAATTGGTATGTTGTTGGGACCCTGCATGTATATATGGTGAATGTTTAATGTTTTCTGAACACATAGAAACAAAAATCACATTTCTATCCCCAGTGGTTCCAATTTTATGGGTTAATACGGTAAAACCCCGATAAGACGCTGTTCAAGGGACCGCGTGTAAACCTCGAATTAATCGGGACCGCGTATTAGACGGGTATATTAATTTTGACTTATATACAGTATCTATTAGCATTTTTCTTTATTGAAATACATGATTCATGAAAGGTAATACAGCATTACTCCATTGTGTAATTATTATACTGTACGTCAAAGATATTTACAATATATACTGTACTCAATTCTTTCGGGGAAAAAAAAAAAAAAAAAAGTAATTTATAGTTATTTGTCGCGTGCGTGTTTCCAAGTCCTCATGTTTATCACCTTCATTTTCCTGCGCTTACATCCTTCCGACGTCGCAGCTGCAGAGAGTCGCGATTTTTTATTATTGTCCTTAATGTGGATGATGAGATTTCTAATGAATCAGAGAGTTGTTTCTGATTAAGAGTACTATTTTCATCGTAATTTCGTAAGATTTCCATTTTTTTTCCCGTCACAGTTGCCTCTGTCTCATTGCTTTTGTGTTGACTTCCAGCAATGAAGTGTGGACGATGTTTATACAGCTGCGATACGATAAGGAATGTTTATATGTAAGAATTTTGAGAACCATAAACTTACAGCTTCAAACAAAGGGTCTCTTCAGAATATAAACAGAGTTATCTCTTTGTGAGAGGAGAGAAGAGAAACTACTAAATTGAAGTGTCAATTCGATTTCTGATGGTGTTGTGTGCAGTACGGTATATGTATTAAAGTACGGTATATGAAAGTGTAATGTAATATCTTTTACGTGTGTTGGCAATTTGGGATTCTCAAAACAATTAATATGTCTCTTAGTGAGTCTAGTACAAATGGGAATGGTGGATCGAGTGGATATGTCAGTAAAATTCGGAAAATGGTGTTTAGTGTTTATAATTTCTTTAGGAAATACTCTTCTGAAGAAATGCGTAAAAATCTTAACTTTTCAAAATGGCAAGCACTGACTGCCGAGGCGTGTTCTTTAAGTGTCTCTATAGTGTCCCGTGTATGCAGAGAAGTTAAAAGAGCGCAAACACAGGGTGCCGATAAATTGTTCCATTCTCCTAGAAAGCATATAAATGTTCCTAAAAGAATTACAAATCTAGACGACTTCCAAAAAGACGTTGTACGACGTACTATTTTTTACTTTTACGATAACGGAAAATTTCCGACAGCTGACAAACTAACCGTACTGCTTAGAAAAAAAATTAATTACTCAGGTTCAGTTTCTTCCACTAAAAGATTATTGAATCGGTTGGGATTCCGCTACAGGAAAACCATTGATGGGCGAAAATACCTAATGGAACGGAATGATATTGTTGTCGCAAGACTGAAGTTTCTGCGCAAAATAAACATGATCAGATCATCAGGTGACACTCGACCCACATTTTACCTTGATGAAACGTGGGTCAACAAAAATCATTCTCTGAAATATGTTTGGCAAGACTCAAATAGAAATGGAGGTCTTAAAGTGCCTTTAGGAAAGGGAGGTAGACTTATTGTTTGCCATGTAGGATCAGCTGAAACAGGTTTCGTTCCAGGTAGTAAATGGGTATTCAGATCAAAGAAAACCCGTGATTATAACGAAGAAATGACGGCACAATCATTTCGCGATTGGTTCTTAAACAGATTTCTAAATCATCTAGAGGAAGGGAGTATAATTATAATGGAAAATGCTCCATACCATTCCGTTAGCATTAATAGAACACCAAATACCTCCTCTAAAAAAGATGAAATCAGTTAAAGGTGTTAATTTTACTCCATCAGAAACTAAGTCAGAACTTTTGGAGAAAGTGTTGCCTTTCAAAAGCAGTGAAAAAATGTATGAACTTGATCAGCTGGCCAATGAAATGGGGCATGAAGTGATAACACTCCCACAAAAGGTAGGTTTTATTAATTCATCATTTTCCTTAAACGAAACACAGGCATATAATAACCGCTATTTTTGTAAGAATGTGCTCTGACAGCATGGACATAATGCTATTTAGGGCCATGTCAATTCAATCAATTCATTTGTACAGAAAATTACTATTTCAAATTAATCCTATCATTCAATTTATTTGATCAAACTGCGCCTTTGTGTTATTCGACAACTTTATTAACCCTAATGAAAGCAAAACTTACAAAACCGACATAAATTCAGCGAGTCACGTCTGACTCAACTAATTTTTCTATATTTTGTGACTTTTAATTTCATTCGATGCAGTCTGAAGATAATAATAATAATAATAATAATAATAATTATTATTATTATTATTATTATTATTATTATTATTATTATTATTATTATTATTATTATTATTATTATTAAGTCTTCTGCATCTCCCTATCAAACCAACCTCAGGTAAAGGGTCGCGCTCCACAGTTTTAAAAGTACTGCCGCTGAGAGACAGAGACGGAGAGAGTAGTTGTGACAACATCGCGCTCGCATGTTACTGGCTTTCGCCAAACGTCAGGAGGTTTGAGCGCGACTGTAGTTGCTCTACTTTTATTTCAGGTTGGATGTACTCTACGAACATGCAGTAAGAACATGTTTGTCTGTCTCTTTCTCTGCTGCATCACCTGGGGTCCACCTACTATATAGACTATTACCCGCAACTTGAGTCTTTCGGTAGCAGTAATACTTACTTACTTACTTACTTACTTACTTACTTACTGGCTTTTAAGGAACCCGGAGGTTCACTGCCGCCCTCACATAAGTCCGCCATTGGTCCCTATCCTGAGCAAGATTAATCCATTCTCTATCATCATATCCCACCTCCCTCAAATCCATTTTAATATTATCTTCACACCTACGTCTCGGCCTCCCCAAAGGTCTTTTTCCCTCCGGCCTCCCAACTAACACTCTATATGCATTTCTGGATTCGCCCATACGTGCTACATGTCCTGCCCATCTCAAACGTCCGGATTTTATGTTCCTAATTATGTCAGGTGAAGTATACAATACGTGCAGCTCTGCGTTGTGTAACTTTCTCCATTCTCCTGTAACTTCATCCCTCTTAGCCCCAAATATTTTCCTAAGAACCTTATTCTCAAACACCCTTAATCTCTGTTCCTCTCTCAAAGTGAGAGTCCAAGTTTCACAACCAGCAGGAATACTAAGCTTAATTATAACAGTGACTTACTTCCAAGTAATACACAACCTGTTCATAATAATGATAACTCTCTCTGTACTCCTCACAGATCATTTTCATAACTAAGAAAATGTACCTTAAGAACAGCACAGGGGAGGAGCGCCTAAATGAACTGGCTCTCATGTAGGCCTAGATACATACATACATAACAAAGTTTCTGGGAATGAAAATGATGTCAAGGAACTAGCTAATAAATGCAGAAGGTTGAAATATACACTCTGCCCGATTTAAAAAGTATAATAAAAGAAAGTGCCCGTCCGACATTTCGTCGCAATTTTTTATTTCAATGTATAAATATTTTTTTTATTTTGTCGCATGACATTACTGTAAAGAAAATTTATATCTGTGCCCACCTATTCTCGATGCTCCATGCACCTGAGGTATTGTATACGGGATATCTCGTTCGAAATATGTTGTTCATACTGATTCAAGATGAATACCTTCCTTGCGTGTTTGTCCATTTCGCTTTTTAGTTTTACTGCCCTTTCCAGTTCTATTTCTCGCATTTTCAGTACCTCGCATGTAGTCTATGCTTTTATTTTAATACATCTATGACCATGGGAATAGGTGAATATGTTTTATAAAATTCGTGCTACAGTTCACTGTGTTTATATTGTGCTGCGGTTTGTAGTTAGTACAGTTCGAAATTATAGTGTTTCAGTCCATAATTGAGGGGGAAGATTAATATTCCAATATATTTTCGATCCCAAGTGGTGACGGGATTTTTCTCGTTGCCAAACTTCCAGAACGGCCACGAGGTTCACTCAGCCTCCTATAAAATTGAGTACCGGGTCTTTCCCGGGGGTAAAAGGCGGTCAGAGCGTGGTGCCGACCACACCACCTCATTCTAGTGCCGAGGTCATGGGGTTCTACCTCCATGCCCCCCCAAGTGCCTTTTTTTTTTTACTAACAGGAGGGGTCTCCAATATTAGTTCTGTAAACAGCATCTGATACCTATGATGTTGGTAAATAGGAATGACCCAAAAAATTAGTTTTTAACCTCTTCTGAATTTTAGATAGTTTTTTTTTTTCGGAAATTCTGGTATAAGTATTTCTTTCCTTTAAATTTCCTAATTTCTAGATGAAATTTACACACTGTAACTCACGGGGAACATTAATTTTGGTAGTATTGTGTGATACCGTTTCATAATCTAACAAAAGCTTTGAAATGATTAACTGCTTTCTACATATTTCGAGGCAAAATTTATTCAGGGAACACCACATGTTATATGTTTTGGTATTATCATTGGGCAAAAAACAAATAACCACAGAAATATTAAAAGCATTAACACACAAATGTATGGTGTACATTTTATAGAAATGGTTGGGACCATAGTCAAAAATACCGTCAGCCAAAATAATGATTCATTCACTATTCATGAGAGAAATTAGATTTGCTTTTCTGATTATTAAGACGATTTTACTGTTGCCGTCCACATAAGAAAATTGTTCTCTAATGTGTGTGACTACATTTTCGGAAGAAGCATGTTATAAAGCTTCTTCGATGGAAAAAAGAGCATTTTAGAAAATTTCCTATAAATTGTCTACCTGACCGGATCAATTTCAGAAAAGAACAATCTCAAAATTATTATTTTCTTTAATTTCGATCCAAATCGACTTAAAAAATTATGCATATAAA
This sequence comes from Periplaneta americana, assembly GCF_040183065.1. NCBI lineage: Eukaryota > Metazoa > Arthropoda > Insecta > Blattodea > Blattidae > Periplaneta > Periplaneta americana. The sequence goes on along the minus strand of NC_091128.1, from coordinate 56,669,950 downwards.
CCACCTGTCGCCTTTCTTTTCAATGCTGTACGAATTTGTTGTTGTTGTTTTTTTTTTTTTTTTCTGAAATGTCTTCATGGACATGATACCCTATTGTAACTATGTTTAAATGTTTAACTTAAACTTTTATGTCTTGTCTTCTGTTACTTTTCATTGTTTCAAAGTCCATGTTTATAAAATATTAACACGTTAAAATATAGGCCTACACTTATTTAAATCTCTAAGGGAGCATTTCTTTAAATTCGCTATGGGCCATATTGAAGCCACGTTAAGGGACACTAGAACTGAGTTTTTGAAAAATGATCAGAAAACCAATTTTCGGGGTTTTTATACGAAAATATTTCTTGGGCACTTAGGAAGTTGATACTGAGAGGTATTTTTCCTCTACCCTTTTTTGAGTTCCAGAAGCGACTTTTATATTTAGGCCTGCTCCACCGTCAATACTGTATCTCTTTTCACAAATTTACCTTTTTCTCAAATTTATATTTTTAGATGTTCAAAGTAACAATGGAAGGAGTCCATAATCGTACCTATCTTTAAGAAGGTGGACAAGACTAACTGTAGTAACTTTCGAGGAATATCACTTTTGTTGACGTCGCGTCGTACAAAATTTTGTCCGATATTCTTTTGAGAAGATTAACTCCATATGTAAATGAAATTATTGGGGATCATCAGCTATTGACCAGATATTTTGTATTCGACAGATAATGGAGAAAAAATGGGAGTATAAGGTACAGTGCATCAGTTATTCATAGATTTAAAAAAGGCATATGACTCGGTTAAGAGAGAAGTTTTATATGCTATTCTTATTGAATTTGGTATTCCCAAGAAACTAATTCGATTAATTAAAATGTGTCTCAGTGAAACGTACAGCAGAGTTCGAATAGGTCAGTTTCTGTCAGATGCGTTTCCAATTCACTGTGGGCTAAAGCAAGGAGATGTACTATCACCTTTACTTTTTAACTTTGCTCTAGAGTATACCATTAGGAAAGTCCAGGATAACAGAGAGGGTTTGGAATTGAACAGGTTACATCAGCTGCTTGTCTATGCGGATGACGTGAATATGTTAGGATAAAATCCACAAACGATTAGGGGAAACACGGGAATTTTACTGGAAGCAAGTAAAGAGATAGGTTTGGAAGTAAATCCCGAAAAGACAAAGTATATGATTATGTCTCGTGACGAGAATATTGTACGAAATGGAAATATAAAAATTGGAAATTTCTCTTTTGAAGAGGTGGAGAAGTTCAAATATCTTGGAGCAACAGTGACAAATATAAATGACACTCGGGAGGAAATTAAACACAGAATAAATATGGGAAATGCGTGTTATTATTCGGTTGAGAAGCTTTTATCATCTAGTCTGCTGTCAAAAAATCTGAAAGTTAGAATTTATAAAACAGTTATATGACCGGTTGCTCTTTATGGTTGTGAAACTTGGACTCTCACTTTGAGAGACGAACATAGGTTAAGGGTGTTTGAGAATAAGGTGCTTAGGAAAATATTTGGGGTTAACAGGGATGAAGTTACAGGAGAATGGAGAAAGTTACACTACACAGAACTGCAAATCATTGTATTCTTCACCTGACATAATTAGGAACATTAAATCCAGAGGTTTGAGATGGGCAGGGCATGTAGCACGTATGGGGGAATCCAGAAATGCATAGGTATAGAGTGTTAGTTGGGAGGCCGGAGGGAAAAAGACCTTTGGGGAGGCCGAGACGTAGATGGGAAGATAATATTAAAATGGATTTGAGGGAGGTGGGATATGATGATAGAGAATGGATTAATCTTGCTCAGGATAGGGACCAATGGCGGACTTATGTGAGGGCGGCAATGAACTTCCGGGTTCCTTAAAAGCCAGTAAGTAAGATGTTCAAAGTGCTCCATGCGCATGCTGTTTCCACCAAATTCAGTGAAAATATTCGTACGTGTCCATACATATATTATTTATGATTTAACGTTGAGAAACCTTAAGTATCTTGAAAATTAGGAACTAAAAATTGTATTATGTAAATTAAAATACGAAGAAATAAATGTCTCAGGAAATAAATTATTGACTAAACTAACCAAGATATAATAAATACGTCCGTGAATCAGGTCCTTGAGAAAAACATGAAATTTCTGTATTTTTAATGTACTGCGCATGGAAAATTTTTATTGTAATCACTAATGTCCATAATTAAAATAATGTTAACTTCGAAACTAGCAGTCTGATTGAGCTGAAAATGTCCACACACCTTATTCTCACTACACCTAAAGAGCAGTGAAACAATGAAATAACTGAAATTATTATTTTTTTTTAATTTCAAAACTCAGTCCTAGCGTCCCTAAAGAGTCCCTAGCCACTATAAAAAAGTAAATGCGCTACTATACACTACCACTTAGACTAAGATTATCGTTTCCCAAATAAATTGTTTCGTCAAAAAAATTCCCAAATAGCGGATTGTGAAATTATCGTATTTTATTGTTATGGTATTATTATTGTAAGTTACACTTGGAATGCCGAAATGTATCAAAGATGACTTCATGTGAATTAGACATATTGTTTCCTATTCTTTGAAATGAAGCGTATGTTTAGATATTTAGTGAGAGGGAGTAGCTTCCTCAGTCTGTTATAAGATGTATAGACTTTGATTGTGGGCACGGAAATGCGTGCCAGGCGACGGAAGGTAGGAAAAGAAGACGAGACTCTACAGACAGCACCGGCTCCCCTCTTGGCGCATGCGCTCTGCTTTGTTGATGGGTGGGAGGGAAGAGTCAAATGTGTTTTCGCGCTGATTCTGACTAAGTGTATTTTTGTGCTTGTTTGGCTGTGTTTCTGTTATAATAGAAAGTTTTAGTATTTTTATGTTTGTTTGTTTTATTATGTATGCTTGCGTTTGTGGTGAAAACTTTGGGTACGGTACAGTAATTTAAATAATAGAAAGTTTTATTACCTGTTTTTTGTTTTACTACGTTTGCTTACTATGCTTGCGTTTGTGGTGAAAATTTTGCGTAATTGAGATTTGTTTTATTTCACGTATTGTTATGGTTCCACGCAGTTTTTGTTTATATAATATAGTATAAATTATTGACATTAGGCCTACATATTTTATGTTTCGTTTCGCAGTACATCGTGATTTGATTTTGGTGTTTGTGCAGTTAACTTTATGAGTTTATATTACATATTATGTATTAGGGCCTATAGGTAATAGGCTCTAGACTAGTGAATTTTTATTATTCGATGCATTGAACATAATTACAGTTTAAAAAATGATATAGATAAGTTATGCGTGTGGAAAGAAGTGAGCTTCTGTATGGAGGCACGTGTTGTATAGGCTTAATAGGGCTATTGTATTTTATCACGCACCGTACCATATCACCACAAAACTAAAGACTAAGAAATCGTGTTGTGAATGATTAGTTCTTTTACATGAACATTTTAAATCCGGCTTTGAAAACTACGGCGTCATTCCAAGGTATTTTGTTATTTTAGAAAATAAGCATATTCTAATATGCCTTCAATGGTCATTATTCCTATTTTAACATTTACAGTATATATGACGTAAGTTCGATTACAGTAAACATAAACACTTAGATACTGTTAGTACCAAGAATTATTTTATTTGTCATTGCAAAATAGATTTAACTTTAAATATCACTAAATTTATTTCGCTATATGCAAACCTAATACCAAACACCTACTTCCCACAGCATTGCACTTCTGAAACATCTTTCTTCACTCTCTTCCACCAACAAATTGCAAGATTTAAATGCCCGGTAATAAAGCAAACTTTAGTGCGCATGCGCCAGCCGAGAGCCGGTGCTGTCCGTAGAGTCTCGTGAAAAGAAGGATGGGTACAAAGAACACGCCTCTATGCTACGGTTTTATACGACTGAATAATGAGGGAGTAGAATTCGCTAACAGTCGATTCGAGAGGTATTCTTTTTAGAGCACGTATATTTCTAGTTCTTGAATGAAATAAGTATACTTAACTTTGTAATTATGTCCCATCTATTAATTATTTTGATGTCTTTGCAACTTGTTAAAAGTTCGCATATTATCGCCGCGGTCTCATGCTTAATATTCGACAGGTCTTTGAAATTTAATTGTATTATTGTTTTCAATTTCTTGCGTCGCTGCTCCAGTCACTCGCCTCAATTTCAATATTCCAACCAATAAGCTGCTTCCATTATAAAATGACACCTACTTGTCTAATCCACGTGGACTAAAACCGAGGTTGCAATGTCTTGTGCTGAGGAAGAACAGTAAGGTATGTGATTAAAAATTATTATTAAAGATTTCATTTTGTGGTGATACCGATAAGTTTATATTATTTAACTATAGCAATTTTATTTTCCACCTTTGCTTATCTTAATGTTATTAATTTACATTAACGTTTTCGATACTCGTATTGTATCATCTTCAGATGTTAGGATGTTATGTCAACATATGTGATGAAAACCTAGCCTCATATGGTGTTGTGGGTTGTTCAAATGCATAGAACCTATCATGATTTCCTAGTCTTGCTAGAGTTAATCGTTGCTGTGAATTAACCTAATTCAGTGTCTCTAGTTACTTGTTAAGATTCTGTTAAAATTCACTATGAAAGCCCGTGTAGGACAGTGTAACATTATGTGAGAACAATAATATAACTTATAAATATAAAACAACAGAAATATACACTATAAAACACTTTGAACACTTGTATGGTTGGCCGTATTATCCAGTTGTTATGTCGTTGAATTGGGCTGCTTCTGCTGATCTTAGTTAAAATCACTTAATGGCGCACTTTTTGTTCACTGATTTGTCTGTAGTTTTGGTGCTATGTGTTATTGGAGTCTTTACAGACAAATCAGTGAACAAAAAGTGCGTCATTAAGACAGTGATTTTAACTAAGATCAGCAGAAGCAGCCCAATTCAACGACATAACTGGATAACACGGCCAACCATAAAAGTGTTCAAAGTGTTTTATAGTGTATATTTCTCTTGTTTTATATTTATATGTTATATTATTGTTCTCACATAATGTTACACTGTCCTACACGGGCCTTCATAGTGAATTTTAACAGAATCTTAACAAGTAACTAGAGACACTGAATTAGGTTAATTCACAGCAACGATTAACTCTAGTAATGTAAATTAATAACATTAAGATAAGCAAAGGTGGAAAATAAAATTGCTATAGTTAAATATTATTAAAGAGTTATTATTAAGAGCTAAGAATGTCAACGTACTCGTATATGAAATAATAATAATAATAATAATAATAATAATAATAATACCCATTTAACAATATAACAAACTAGTGCTTATTCTTATCGAGAAAGTAACGTGACCACGTGACGCTAGAGTGAAACCAACAGAGCAACAATCGGTCGGCAAAATTATGTTTTAAAAGCACACCGCACATTATTGTATGATGCTGGCATGTTAAGTATGAGACCGCGACGATAATACATCGTGTTTGAACCTCTGTTGACTTCTAGTAGCACTTAGAACAGTCACAAAACGTGCTCAAGTGCACTTAGTTTTTAATTTTAAAAGACGTGTTACTGCATCAATTTCTAAAATCCAAACTTTGTCTTAGGACTGGATAAGTTTCACTTCAGAAAATGAACAACCATTCAAATCGCAAATTCCTAAACGTAATAACTTTAAATGTAACAACCAATCACAACTACAGAATTTTGTAGTTTCAACAATAGACTGTCAGTTTGGCATATGCAGTTGCATATCGGGATCAGAATCGTTTCAGTTCACATCTAAAATGGATAAGTAGTTGAAAAATAGTGTAAATTTTAAATGGGGAAAGAAATCAGAAGTGAGTACTGAGTCAAGCTCGTCGGGTGTCATCACTTCTAGTGATGTGTGGCAGTGTCAATCCAACAAAGATAAACCGTCTGTAGAGTAGAAACTACGATGATAGTTATACAGTGCGATCGAGAAGTCTCTCCGCAGTGCTTGTGTAACCAAGAATCCAATAGGCAGAAAATTCAAATGTATTTGGTAGAGAATTCATGTGGCAGCACTGGCCGCTAAGCATATGATGGACTGGGGGTGTGAGGATGTCAAACCGGAATTAATAGGGAATGCCAATTTTCTACGTGTATTTTAGGGTTATTAGAACTAATAGAGCTGCGAAGGGACTTTTCGATCGCACTGTATATTGGACTAGCCATACCCGTGCGCTTCGCTGCACTTGTTAGAAATAAATATTGATTTAAATCTAAATACAGTTTCGTAATTACTTAGTGAATAATAGCTTTTTGTATGTTGTAAGTCGTTTGCTCCTGAATCATTTTGAAAGTTGTATGTAAAACTATGAATTTAACTGTTATTATTATGCAGTACTTTCTGGAGTTGTACAGTCAATACTACTGTATATTAGACCTACTAGACAATTATTGGTCAGCGTCTGAAGTGAAATGTACTTGTAAGAACTGAAGGCTCTTATTCTCAGCTGGAAGAAGATTTCCAATTAAATGATAAGCCTACGCTTGAGCTTTAAATGATGGCGTAGAATTGACTTTATGTATTTCTTTTGTACCAAACGATGCCACTTGTAATAAGGTGTTGTATTGTCTTATACCTAAGTATTATTTAAAAAGTGTATTGATAACGGATGTACTCCGATAAGTAAGTTTTTTATTGGTTGTGGGGACTCTTCAATCTCAGGAGGAACAACTTTCACAACAGCGCAACATAATCCGTTTGGCTCATTACCCCATTTTTTTGCATTGCATTTATTGCATAGCTTATTCTTTTATCTATTTTAACACAATTCAAATGAGCACAGTAAATATTTGGATTATGAAATAATGGAATGCTAAGCTAACGTCTTATTACTGTTTAGTAAATCAATACACTCTCGTTCGTTAATTTTCCGAGATGAAAATGAATGTGGTACATAAATATTATATTAAGAAACACGGGAAACGAATATGGGTAAATTATGAGCGCACGAACACTATTTCGTGACACTTTATAAAATAACTCAGCTCCAGTGAGCTCAGCGGTAAAATACTAATTTTTACTACAATATGTGCTCAATTTTTGGTCTCAGGAAAATACTCATCTTTGCGACAAAACTCATTAAAATACTATTATGTTCTGTGGACAAAAAGAAACTGAAGTGTATAAAATTAGAGTATTTTATGTGGACCAAATAAAGTTTAAATAATCAAGTAATATAATATTGTTTATATTTAAAGTTTTTTGGGAGTAAGAATCTATTTCAATCTTACCTGTCCTCGATTCACTCAGGAATCAGCAATAGCATAAACATTATGTCCATCTAGAGAAATCACACTTTCCAATGGTGAAATAATAATTACACAAATTGGTTAAGTAGCTTCTGAGATTACCTCATACAAACAAACAAACATTCGCTGTATATTAATATTGATAAACATTTATATATTCCCATCATACAAATTATTACATCCGTATAAAATAGTGTTAAAGATTTTCCTCTAGACCATGGAATTAAGGTGAGACCATCTGGCCGTTTACCATCCGCACAACTAATACCTGGTGGTTCCAAAAGAGACAGAATGCCACAAGATGTCAGATATCTTTTAAAGATATCATTGAGTGGTGACAAGTCAGCCATTTCAATTATTTGGGCTCTACAGTATAACATATATGATAAAGAAGATGTACAAAATAGACTGAATAAATTTCGATAGATATTGTGTAGTAAACTTTCCAAAGACAGATTGGAACCTCATAAGTAAGGCTTTACTCATGAGTAGAGCCCAATGTTTGGTCACATCTTCCACTTAAAGAAAGAATACTGAACTTGCTCGTCTGTGAATTTCACTTTGTTCTAGAACACATTAGGGGTGTTTCCATATACTTCTTTCCGCGAATTCTTACCTTTCCTTCTTATTGATTTCAGTCACAAAATAGTTCCTGCTAACTACTATGATATTCATTGTATTTCAAATAATTGAGGCTATCAAGTGCAAAACTCGCCTTATCCAAAATGAAAAGAGTTACATATGGGATGTTGTACTTCTTGCAGCTATCTATCTACTGATATAGTCAGTTTGTGCAAATCTTGTCTAATTCCTCTTCCATAGAGCTCAGAAAACTACTATCAAATTCAAAACTGTTCATATCCATAACGTTTTGCCTGTTTTCTGACAAATCACTTTACCTGGATAAGGCGAGTTTTGCATTTGATAGCCTCAATTACTAACTGTGCTTTCACTTACATTTAGTTGTAGTTCAAGTTCATAGGCAGTTTTCGGTGCACTTAAACAGGAATTTTTTTTTTTGTTATTTTTCTTAAAATCGCTGCTCCGTCTGTTTTAGATATTTTTCTTGAGTGGACAGTTATTTTCATGCTTTCCAATGTTTTCTTTGGCCGCAGAGACTAAACTCCATTGTGATAAGTAGGGACCGAATTTTTACGTAATATCAAGGTATGAAATATTTACATATTTATGTAAGAAAAATAAGCTGAATATGTACCAAAATATGTAAAATCATGAAAATATTTAATATCAATGTCTGGCAGGTATAGGATAGGTATGACTCTCCAGTTGTGATTTTATAGAGCACCCAAGTGAAACTTCAAACTATAGGCATCTATACAAACTGTTGTTTGAAAAGTGACATTCCTGTCTCATTCAGAAGGGTAGGATTATTCCAACCGAGAACCATACTTTCTAGTTGATCGGAAAATCCCATTTCCGTATAGGTCTACTAAATTTAAAGTAAAGAGGTCAAGCAATAACCTGAAAAGCTATTTATTTTAATCTTTCAACATCTTTTCAGTTTGTTCCTTTACTCCAGCTTCTTTTCAAAAGTTGGCTACTTTATTGCGGCTCATGTCAGACTTGGCATGGGTTTTCCCCGGAAGGATTAGGAAGAGAGTGGGTAAGGTTGTAAATTGCATGGGAACGACTTGTTAAGACATGTGCAGAACAATTATAGTTCGAAACAAATCATGTCGTCCTCATCCCACTCCACTGCATGAAAGGAATGCTACTTTCAGATTGATTTTTACAATACAAGGTAGTTGTATGAGAAAGGTTGCCTTTTGTTCACTCATATTTACAGTGGGTGGTATGGGGTGAGTGCCTCTATTACTTCCTGGAACTAAGAACGTTATGTTTCGTCCCGAAATATATCCTTTCTTGGGTAGGTAAAAAGTATTTTTAAATCTGTTTTTTTTTTTCAAATTGTAAACTTCCCCAGCAGAAGTTCCCCCCCCCCCATTTTAGAGAAGTAAAAATGAATAAAACCCCTAAATATGTAGATTTATGTATTACCAAGCCATAATTTATGTAATGTCGGGTAAGTATGTAAACATATGTAGTATCAAATTTTAATATATTATTGGTAATTACAAGATTCGCAAAGATTTGTTTATATACGGTTAGGTTGAAAGGAATATAATATGTAATTACATAAAAATCCAGTCCCTAGTGATAAGTTCCCACAATAAAGCGCATGGTAGTCATAGGTCTAATAGTCAGTGGCATTTGAATTGATCGCTTACTTTTTACACGTTCAATTTACACAATTGCATATCTTAGGAGACTTAAACACGTCTTTTTAAATATACATATTTTTAATTTTCTTCTCAATACTGAATATTCCTTTGTATTGTGGGTCCCTATCACCACGGCATGGCGCGTCCTCAGGTTGCGGATCGAGGAGACGGCCTCCAGATATGGAGGGTAGCTGCGAATATATTGAATAAGCAGTCGCGGACAGCCGATGAGGGGTGGTCCTCCAGCTTGGGGGTTGGGCGAAGGGCTAACAACCCATCACCGTAAAAAAACAGCTTGTTACGAATCCTTCAAATAAGCCTCGGAATGGGACTGATTCTCTGGCACGACCACAGCAAAGGAATAAGGTTTTGAGATTTGGTACTTGGAATGTTACAAGTCTATATAGAACAGGAGGGGTAACATTAGTAGCAAAAGAACTAGCTAGATATAGAATAGACTTTGTGGGAGTACAGGAGGTTAGGTTAGATGGGAATGGCATAACACAAATAGGAGGTTATTTGTTGTATTATGGGGAAGGAAACGATAATCACCAATTAGGAACAGGATTCTTTATTCATAAAAGAATAAAATCAGCAGTAAAAAAGGTCGAATTTATCAGTGATAGGTTATCGTATTTAGTACTTAAGGGTAGATGGTGCGATATCGTAGTCATAAATGCTCATGCTCCTACAGATAAGAAAGACGACTATATAAAGGATAGTTTCTATGAGGAATTGGAACAGACTTTTAATCAGTTACCTAGATATCACATGAAAATTTTATTGGGGGATTTCAATGCTAAAGTAGGACGGGAGGATATTTTTAAACCGACTATTGGAAAAGAGAGCCTACACATATCTAGTACTGACAATGGAGTTAGGTTAGTCAACTTTGCCACATCAAAAAATGTAATTGTTAAAAGTACAACATTCCCCCATAAGGATATACATAAATATACTTGGACTTCTCCAGATGGATTGACACATAACCAGATAGATCACATCTTGATAGATAAAAGAAGACACACTAGTATAGTAGACATTCGAACCTTCAGGGGGCAGACTGTAATTCTGACCATTACTGTATTTGGTAATTGGAGAACTAAGAGAAAGACTATCAGTAGCGAAGCGAGTAGAGCAACAAGTTAATATTAGAAGATTCAATATTCCGAAATTAAAGGACGAGGAAACTAAGCAACATTATCAGGTTGAAATTTCAAATAGGTTTGCCGTATTAGCAAGTTCCGACGAAGTTGAGGAAGAGTTAGATGTTAATAGCATGTGGGAAAATATCCGAGATAATATCAAAATTGCAGCTGAACAGAGCATAGGTTATTATGAAACTAAGAAAAAGAAACCGTGGTTTGATGAAGATTGTTGCATGACAGTAGAAAGAAGGAAACAGGCAAAATTGAAGTTGTTACAGGATCCAGTTGAGGCGAATAGAGATAATTATTTCAAGAAAAGACGGGAAGCAAATCGTACGCTTAGGAATAAAAAGAGAGATTACTTGAAGGAAAAACTGAATGAGGTAGAAACAAATAGTAAAAATAAAAATATTAGAGATTTATATAAGGGCATAAAGGAATTCAAGAATGGCTATCAGGCAAGGGTAAACGTGATCAAGGATGAGAATGGTGACTTGCTTGCAGACGCTCATTCAATCCTGAACAGATGGAAAAACTATTTTGGACAACTACTAAATATACATAGGCCAAATAGGAATGATCGGGACGAAATTCAAATACAAACTGCTGAGCCATATATACCCGAACCCACACTTTCTGAAGTCGAAATTGCGATAGAAAATCTGAAAAATTATGTCTCCAGGAATCGATCAAATTCCAGCAGAATTAATACAAGAGGGTGGAAGCGCATTATCTAACGAAATTTATAAGCTTGTACTTGCTATTTGGGAAAAGGAAATTGTACCAGATCAATGGAAGGAGTCCATAATCGTACCTATCTTTAAGAAGGGGGACAAGACTAACTGTAGTAACTTTCGAGGAATATCACTTTTGTTGACGTCGTACAAAATTTTGTCCAATATTCTTTTGAGAAGGTTAACTCCATATGTAGATGAAATTATCGGGGATCATCAGTGTGGTTTTAGGCGTAACAGATCAACTATTGACCGGATATTTTGTATTCGACAGATAATGGAGAAAAAATGGGAGTATAAGGGTACAGTGCATCAGTTATTCATAGATTTCAAAAAGGCATATGACTCGGTTAAGAGAGAAGTTTTATATGATATTCTTATGGAATTTGGTATTCCCAAGAAACTAGTTCGATTAATTAAAATGTCTCAGTGAAACGTACAGCAGAGTCCGTATAGGTCAGTTTCTGTCAGATGCGTTTCCAATTCACTGTGGGCTGAAGCAAGGAGATGCACTATCTCCTTTACTTTTTAACTTTGCTCTAGAATATGCCATTAGGAAAGTCCAAGATAACAGAGAGGGTTTGGAATTGAATGGATTACATCAGCTGCTTGTCTATGTGGATGACGTGAATATGTTAGGAGAAAATCCACAAACGATTAGGGAAAACACGGAAATTTTACTGGAAGCAAGTAAAGCGATAGGTTTGGAAGTAAATCCCGAAAAGACAAAGTATATGATTGTCTCGTGACGAGAATATTGTACGAAATGGAAATATAAAAATTGGAAATTTATCTTTTGAAGAGGTGGAAAAATTCAAATATCTGGGAGCAACAGTAACAAATATAAATGATACTCGGGAAGAAATTAAACACAGAATAAATATGGGAAATGGCCTGTTATTATTCGGTTGAGAAACTTTTATCATCCAGTCTGCTGTCAAAAAATCTGACAGAATTTATAAAACAGTTATATTACCGGTTGTTCTTTATGGTTGTGAAACTTGGACTCTCACTTTGAGAGAGGAACATAGGTTAAGGGTGTTTGAGAATAAGGTGCTTAGGAAAATATTTGGGGCTAACAGGGATGAAGTTACAGGAGAATGGAGAAAGTTACACAACGCAAAGCTGCACGCATTGTATTCTTCACATGACATAGTTAGGAACATTAAATCCAGACGTTTGAGATGGGCAGGGCATGTAGCACGTATGGGCGAATCCAGAAATGCATATAGAGTGTTAGTTGGGAGGCCGGAGGGAAAAAGACCTTTAGGGAGGCCGAGACGTAGATGGGAAGATAATATTAAAATGGATTTGAGGGAGGTGAGATATAATGATAGAGACTGGATTAATCTTACTCAGGATAGGGACCAATGGCGGGCTTATGTGAGGGCGGCAATGAACCTCCGGGTTCCTTAAAAGCCAGTAAGTAAGTGAGTATACTGAATATTCCTACACTTTAGTATGCACAGAAAAAAATGTTTCATATAAACAAGTGCATTACTGTACAATTATAATATTTCTTAAAAGTTTGTCGGTGTTCGAATACTTCATTCACTGTAGAGTGCAGATCCACAAAAATATGGACAACAAAACTGCGCTGTGTGGACGCCTATTTATATCTGAATGCTTCATTTGTAATAGTTACCAGAAAACCAGAATTCTGAATCAAGATACAAACATATATGCGTATTTTTTGTGAAGGTGTGGGGGAAATGTTCATACAACCACCGGGTTAAAACCACGTTGTTTTAAGAACATGGATGTAATGAAGTTTAGTGTGGATTGACAGACAAACAGAAAAGCATCGATGACGAGAAAGATAATGACGGAATGTTTGGAACTGGACAGGAAAATGATGCAGCAAAAAAGAAAAGTACTGTTTTTGGATAACGGAACTTCACATCCAGACATCAAACTAGAGAATGTCAAGATTGTATTTCTCCCACCAAGTATCACATCCTTCTCTCAACCACTAGATCAAAAAGCAGTCCAGAACTTTAAAGTGAAATAATAAATACTGAAGCACATTGATTCAAGACTTGATGCAGATGGCATGTCACTATAAACTCTTATGAAAGAACTGAATGTTTTCCAAGCAACTTCCTGGATAACAAACGCATGGAAACAGGTTTCAGCAACAATAATTCAGAGTTGCTTTCGGAAAGCTGGTTGTCTTGCTGGTAATGGTGAAATGAATGTGGAGTCAGATATTTCTGATGAAATGGACACTGCTAAATACTACAGGATACACCATCGATGTGAATGATTAAGTTGGCATTGATTTGGATATTCTAACCGGGAATGTTCTAGTGAAGATGCCAAAATGATCCTCCAATCCATTCAGGAGAACGAAAATGGTTATGATGACAACCATGATAGTGATGATGACGGTGATGTAGAAATTATCAACAACAGTGATGTTCCACCAACAGTGTCATATAGTGAAGCTCAAGATTGTGTTAGGCGATTAAAACAGGTCTGCAATGCCAAGGAAGATGAAAATGGACTGAGAATAGTACAAGACTTATTTATACACAATGAGAGCATCACCGTGAAACCAAAATGTACTAAACAAACGAACATTGCAAGTTTTCTTTTAACATTGTATTATCTATCAGTGTATGTGGCAATGTGTTTGTGTGTTAAATATACTAGGGCTGTTCAATAAAGAGTGACCATAATTTTTTAATATCATTAACTCATCAATAGTAATCTCACTAGAGGTTTTGATTTATCTAGAGAAAATCAAAACTCGAGTGGGATTTAATTGACTATTACACAATTAGAAGAAAGTAGCCTATATAAAGATTATTAGAAATAAAGTACTCTAATACAATAAAATATTAATTGACTTACTAAAATTCTATTTCACTAATGTCAGCTTCACCAAAATGTTTGAACGGAGCTGCCATTTTCAGTTGACTTGGTTGGTAAACAAATGACGATCACAAAAGCATGTTTTATAGTACCATAAAGAATTTGCAGTTTGAAACATTAAAGAAACGAATGGTAGGGAGGTGATAAAAACATAAGAAAGCATTTAAAGATTAGAAGAAATAAAGTACTCCAATATAATAAAATAGGTATTGACTTACTAAAATTCTATTTCACTAATGTTAGCTTCACCAAAACGTTTGAGAGGAGCTGCCATTTCCAGTTGACTATTTACATGGGAAACAAATGACTATCGTAAAGCATATTTTATAGTACCATAAAGAATTTGCATTTTGAAATGCTGGCAAAGAAACAAATGCTAGGAAAGTGATAAAATTGTAGCAATGATTGGTTGAAACATGTCCCTTCGTATCGTTTTTATTGGTCAAAAGTAGTATGAGGTAGTAAAAGTGTAATAGTCACTCTAGAATTTAGCTTTACTATATTTTGTAGTTTAATGTGTAATGAACACGTGGTACTAGACTCAAGGTCGTCCCTCACAGTTCCCGTCTGTGAGAGGTGTGCAAGTTGAGACATGTTCAGTATCGCCTACAACAATATGGAGATGACACGCAGCAAACAATATGCTGCTTTGAAATTCTGTTTTCGTTTCAACAAATCTTCAGCAGAAGCCTATGGAGAATTTGTTCTTCTCCACAGCACAGTTCGAAGATGGTTTAAATTGTTTAAAGAGGGAAAACAATAAATTTGAAAGCATCAACACTGCTGCTGCCTTTGTGAGAGAGGATCGACAAATAACCTTAAGAACAGTTTCTGAAACGCTGAAAATTTCATTGAGTGCCACCCACACGTTGGTGACAGAAAAATTGCACATGAGACATGTTTGTACGCGGTGGGTTCCAAGACTGCTGATTCCCGAACAAAAGGATGTTTGTGTACTGATTTTTGAATGCAGTTGAAGATGATGTTACAGAAAGATGCGAAGTTTCTTTCACTGCTTTTCACAGGTAATAACTGCTGATGAAATTTGGCTACATCATTTCGATCCTGAGAGCAAACAGCAAAGCTTTGTGTGGAAATCTCCATCACCAACCCACAAAAAAAAAAAAAAAAAAAAAAAGGAGTTTCTTCTGCTGGGAAAGTTATGGTCATCTCATTTTTTTTATCAATGAATGGTTTACCAGCATGTCGTACCTGAAAGATTTCCTGAAAATTCTGCAAGGCCATATCAGGTGCAAAAATCCACATTTCTGTGCAACAAGCTGGATGCTGCACTACGATAATGCACGGCCACACACTGCAAATGATGTTGCTGAGTATCTTGCAAAAATCAATGTGTAGTGGGTCCCTCACCCTCCCTACAGTCTGGATTTAGCCTCGTGTGACTTTTCTCTATTCCCTAACTTGAAGAAACACCTTCATGGGAGGCATTTTCTATCTTCAGAATCAGTAGCAAAGGCTGCTGAAGCGACTGTGAAGGACATGTCAAAAAATGGTTTCTAGCATGTCTTAGCAGACTGGCAGAAGTGCTGAGACAAGTGCATTGCATGCAATGGAGACTAATTTGAGAAGGACCATCAAAATTGTGAGGATGAGTAAAGGCATGTTGTAAAAAAAAATTATGACCATTCTTTATTGAACAGTCCTCGTACACAGAAGCTGGAATTGTATTCTTATAAATGGGTGAAAATTCTATTCAAATACATGGTACATTGGTCCTTACAGAATGTAAGGAACAAGGAAAAATTATGAGGATAATAATGGTGTATGCACCAGCATGCCTCTTTAAAGCTGTTATTCTATTAGAGAACGAAGCATTTAAATTTGCTCAGCTTCAATATGCATGAGATTTAAAATAATGCAACAGCAACTATATATTACATCGAAACTTGTCTATAACAGACACAATAGGGACCGTAGAAAGTGTCCATTATGAGAGGTGTCTGCATAAGAGAGATTTTGAAAGGAAAAGCTAGTTATATTATTATACACTAGTACTGTACTATGAACTTAATACAGTAGAACCTCTATTATCCGTGGTAATAAAGAGGGTGGGCTGAACAGTTAATCGAAAAAATCGGATAATCCACATCATAAAATATTTTCGTAAATTTAGTGAATAATATTTACACTTTCGTAATTCCCTTTGTGGTGTTGCGTTTAACACGCTAGAAGTTCACTGATTTAAGTCTGATTGTCAACAATGGGGTTTTAGGGCCAAGGAAACTCCTTGCAATGGCTGTCTGTGGAAAGATAGGAATAGTGGAGGTCTCACATTGTAGATTTACATACTCTATACACTCCAATCTCGTATTCTGATGCGAGATAAGCCACGGCTTCTCTTTCCCCAAACCACTCAATTATTTACACTTTCTTTTAGATTCTTAGCACAATGAGATTTCTTTTGGCACCCGTAGAAAACATTTCATATAGAAATTATACAGTACAACAATTCAAACAGTAGACCATACTGTGTAAGGAAATAGACTTGTAATAACTCTCTCTAGAAAAAAAAAAAAAATAACGTGCTAATACAATGTACAGTACTTCATATATTTCTGCAGAAAAAAAAAAGCGAGAGAAAAACAGATGATTAATAGGGTGACGGATAATTGGGGTTCTACTGTACAGTATGTGCAGTGAAACCTATTCAAATCGAAACCTGAATAATCCAGAATTCTGTCTACTTCGGAACAATTTAATAGTCCCAGCGAAATTCCTATGTATTATGTGTAATTTTTCCTTAATAAAATGGAAACTACTTTCTTTTAGATTCTTAGCACAATGAGATTTCTTTTGGCACCCATAGAAAACATTTCATATAGAAACTATACAGTACAACAATTCAAACAGTAGACCATACTGTGTAATGAAATAGACTTATAATAACACTCTCTAGAAAAAAAAATAACGTGCTAATACAATGTACAGTAAGGTAAAAAGGTAAAGGTATCCCCGTAACATGCCATGAAGGCACTTGGGGGGCATGGAGGTAGAGCCCCATGCTTTCCATGACCTCGGCACTAGAATGAGATGGTGTGGTCGGCACCACGCTCTGACCGCCTTTTACCCCCGGGAAAGACCCGGTACTCAATTTTATAGGAGGCTGAGTGAACCTCGGGGCCGTTCTGAAAGTTTGGCAACGAGAAAAAATCCTGTCACCACCTGGGATCGAACCCCGGACCTTCCAGTCCGTAGCCAGCTGCTCTACCAACTGAGCTACCCGGCCGCCCAATACAATGTACAGTACTTCATATATTTCTACAGAAAAAAAAAAAGTGAGAGAAAAACAGACGGTTAATCCACCAATCGGTTAATAGGGTGACGGATAATCGGGGTTCTACTGTACAGTATATGCAGTGAAAACTATTCAAATCGAAACCTGAATAATCCAGAATTCTGTCTATTTCGGAACAATTTAATGGTCCCAGCGAAATTCCTATGTAATTTTTCCTTAATAAAATGGAAACTGTCCAACACAGAAACAGAAACTGCCTGCTACTGTTCAAAACGGAAATAATATTTTGGGCACACTGCTTTAATGTGAACTATATTTTGAAACCGGGTGTAATTTCATGGAACATACGAAATGTATAGTTTACTAAGATAAAAACAAGTTTTATTTGCAAAATTTTAGAGGGTGCGAGAGTGTATTGACCTGTCGGTCGTAAATTTTATTACCCTGTTGACTAAGCAGACTTCAAAGATTTTCAATTCTTCACACCCATATACTGTCGTAGCTAGACAGAGCGCAATTGTAGTGATTTCCTGGTAAAAAAAAAAGTTGCGTAAAATGTGGCATTAACATTAAATGATGAAGTAAAAGTTATCGAGTTATAGGAAAATTTGAAACGAAGTGTATGTGAAATAATGTTGAAGTTCAGTTGTGAAAAACTCAGGTGTGACACTTTAAAAAATAAAGATCACAATGTGTGAGTGGCTTGCAACCAATATTGCTGACATAAAATGAACCAAAAAGCGACTGTTTATGTGGAAATAAATGAACTGTTGTGGGAGTGGGCTTTTCATAACTTTTCAAAGAACATGCCAATTTCTGGATCTATTCTGCAAAGCAAACCCTTGAACTGGCAAAGATATTAGATAAACCAGAATTCACGGCTTCTAATGGATGAGTTCTAGTCCAATTAAATTAATAATGTGCAGTGATATACAATACAGTATTATAGTGTGATGATAGATATTAAATTGAATGAGATTATTAAACTTTAGTTGTGTTTAATGAGTAATGAGTGAGTTACGTTAACATTTATACAGAAAATGAGATTTTAATCAAGATGATTCACCAACAGAATAAGTGACAGAAAGCTGACTTAATGTGAGTAGTGTTAAATGGAATATTTTGTACTTCTTGCAGTTTCCGGGATGCTATTTTGTTTTTCATGTATACGAATGACAAAATATTCCATTTTAATTTCACACATGAATAATAAGGAAATCGGTCCACAACGAAAAAAAAAAAAAAAATTAGGACCATGTCACTTCTGTCTTAACCAGGTTTCAATGTATTACAATTTTTTTCAGCATTCAATTCAGTAGTTTTATATATTGTTTAGTTAACTGTCCGAAGACAGATCTGAACCTCACAAGTGATACCAATAAGGCACCACTTAGGCCGGTAGATAATGGGGTAGGGTGGTCAGTTCCTTTCCCCCTCCATTGCATACATCGCCGATTACTCTCGGCTCCACAAGTAGAGAACCCTGGCCTCCCACCACTTCTACACAGTAACAGCCAGTTAGGGGAAGTTGTCTTGCTAAAACTTTCAGCTGTTGCCACGTTTGATTTGGCTGGACTCTTTAAATGTATTTTCTTTTACAACTGGTTGGCTTCTTTTCAATGTACTTTCTATTTACGAACAAATGAAGTCAGTTGCATAATAATAATAATAATAATAATAATAATAATAATAATAATAATATATACGATTAGGGAAAACATGGAAATTTTACTTGAAGCAAGTAAAGAGATAGGTTTGGAAGTAAATCCCGAAAAGACAAATTATATGATTATGTCTCGTGACCAGAATATTGTACGAAATGCAAATATAAAAATTGGAAATTTCTCTTTTGAAGAGGTGGAAAAATTCAAATATCTTGGAGCAACAGTAATAAATATAAATGATACTCGGGAGGAAATTAAACACAGAAAAAATATGGGAAATGCCTGTTATTATTTGGTTGAGAAGCTTATATCATCCAGTCTGCTGTCAAAAAATCTGAAAGTTAGAATTTATAAAACAGTTATATTACCGGTTGTTCTTTATGGTTGTGAAACGTGGACTCTTACTTTGAGAGAGCAACATAGGTTAAGGGTGTTTGAGAATAAGGTGCTTAGGAAAATATTTGGGGCTAAGAGGGATGAAGTTATAGGAGAATGGAGGAAGTTATACAACACAGTACTGCACACATTGTATTCTTCACCTGACATAATTAGGAACATTAAATCTAGACATTTCAGATGGGCAGGGCATGTAGCACGTATGGGCGAATCCAGAAATGCATATAGAGTGTTAGTTGGGAGGCCAGAGGGAAAAAGACCTTTGGGCAGGCCGAGACGTAGATGGGAAGATATTAAAATGGATTTGAGGGAGATGGGATATGATGATAGACGCTGGATTGATCTTGCTCAGGATAGGGACCTATGGCGGGCTTATGTGAGGACAGTAATGAACCTCCTGGTTCCTTAAAAGCCGGTAAGTATTATTATTATTATTATTAAAACAAAGGTCACTACCGATCGAGTGGTCAGCATGCCTGTCATTAGATTAAGAAAAGTAAACAATATGTGTTGTTGTGCCATCGTATATTAAATATTTATATTTAGTATACTGTATATGCTATAGGCTAGGCCTAACTAATTTAGTAAACAAGATTATGTTCTATTATAAGTTAAGGCTCTTGTAGCATTTTCAGGACACTATTTTCGAACCACTCTTCGAAAACTGCAGAGTTCATTGTGCCATGATAATCTGCAGGTACATCTGCCATTTTCTTATGAGTAACAGCTAGAGCACCACCGATGAAACCGAAACGCCCCCCCCACAGTGCACAATAACAATTCTGCCATCCTTTGCACCTGATATCGGTCATCTGCTCAGTTTTCCATGCAACACATTATGACTGTCGTACCAGGTTTCATCTAAATCCACATCATTGTAGCTTGTAAACGCAACTCTTATCTGTTCGAGATACGAGTACCTCCAGGCAATGATGTTACTGGCTTCAGCTCTAGTGGGTTTTCTTTGCACTGTCTTATGTAAAAACCCCATACTTTGGAGTAATCTACAAACAGTAGGCTACTTTTCCCATAAGGAAATTCGTAGTCAGTGCCACTAGTTTTCTCCCGCATAGCATCCATTACGGACTCTACTGTTGGTGACATTCCGCTCTTGTAGAATTCGTACACTGTTCATCACACAAGATGTGTAAAATGGTCGATTTTTCCAAAAGGACGGCTTCCCTTTCTTTCAGGAGTGTAATACGTAGATGGATCTTCAATATATTTTTTTTTATACCGCTTAAATTAAGACCTGTCACCTCTTTCACCAATTGATTAATATTCCTCCTTTTCAAAATTTCACCATTTTGAATTATTCTTTTAACAAAGTTCTTAACATTTTGTACTATATGTACACTGTTTTCGTAACTTCCTCCCCAATTGATTAATATTCCTCCTTTTCAAAACTTCACCATTTTGAATTATTCTTTTAACAAAGTTCTTAACATTTTGTACTATAGGTACACTTTGTTTTCGTAACTTTCCCCCCCTTTCCCATTGGCGATTTATTACAATTCTTACACTTAGTCGGCGTCTTTTAAGAAGAAGGCCCTGGTTGTGGCTGTGGAGGCACTTCACTATTATTAGAGTTTATACACGGCGGACAGAAATTAAACATTATAGGCCTACATTCACTGTCGACTATTGTATTGCTGGAGACCACAACACGCTGTACTAAGACACAACTGAAACCGTAATGCTGTGGCAGGGATATTCTTTCAAAAATGGAAAATTCACAACACATCATTCTCAGTAGTCTCCTGGGGGTATCCTTGTTCACAGTTTCACTAATTGGGGGAGCGTGTCAGTCAGATTTATGGCTTCCTGAACCCAACCCTGCAACGAAGATTCTTTACTTGTGAAACCAAGAGTAGGTACATGTTACACTAATCAGACTTCAGATGTATACGAAAAATTGTTCTTCCTCCGACACATATCTTCAAGTAAGATGTTATTGCCTGATAATAGATGTAGTTTTATGAGTAGATAATTTCCTTACTACAGTGTATTATATTATAAAAGTATTTTTCTTTCAAAACCTCTCTTATGCAACACATTTCCATAACGGACACTTTTTGCAGTCCCTATGATGTCTGTTATAGAGACGTTTTGATGTAATACATAGTTGCTGTTTCATTATTTTACACCTCATGCATATTAAAGCGGAGCAAATTAAAATGCTTCTTTCCCTAAAAAAAACAACAGATTTAAAGGGGCATGCTGGTGCATTCACTATTTCTATCCTCATAATTCTTCTTTGTTCCATAGTATACTATAAGGACCAATATATCATGTATTTGAATAGAATTTGCACCCATTTATAAGACATATGAACCAGTAATTCTTCTTGTGATGATAGAGGACAGTTTAAGGAATATATGAGAGAACAATCAGAAACTGGTACAGTTGGTATATATGCCACTGCTATTCTAAGTACCTTATATTAGGTAAGAATATTGGTGTGTTTACGAAAAAAGCCCCTGATGAAAGCCATTTTTGAGTTCAAGGAATCAGGGTCCAACAAGTCTGTCAAGCTGATAGTGAAAAGGTCTCGCCAAAGCATATTCACCAAATTGCTAAATACTCAGTAAAAATGTTTTGAAGGTGTTTCTCCCACAATGGACCAAGATATCTTGTTCCAACTGAAGGGACGATGAACAGTGACTCATATACTGAAGTGTCAGAATATCAAGTTTTCCAAAAACTTTTCAGCCGGATAGATCTGTTGTTGGCTGGGCCTATTTAACGACATTATATCAACTATTTGGTTATTTAGGTGATAGCAAGATGGTATTTGGAGAGATGAGGCCGAGAATTCGCCACAGATTACCTAACATTTGCCGGAAAAAGTTAGGAAAAAAAACCAAACAGGTAATCAGCTCAAGCAAGAATCGAACCCGTGCCCAAGTGCAACTCTGCATTGGCAGGCAAGTGTCTTAAGTCGACTGAGCTACACCGGTGGCTAGATCTGCTGTTTCAGCAAGACTTAATGCCATTTCATGCTTCAAAGAAGTCAGAAAAAAAATTTTAAAAACAATAATGTGACTTTTAGAGCAGCTGAGAAACTCAGAAGGGTAGACTGCAAAACAGATGATGATTCAAGGAAACTGCAAACTAGTCGGAGCAAATAAAAAAAGCTGAAAAAGTAGCCTTACTAAGTGGTAAAAGAGATGTACTTAGGTTAGGACTATATTTATTTGTGAATAAACAATTACGAAAAAAAATTATTTGATTCCATTAATTTGCACGTCAACTATTATTCTGTCATATTGTATTCCAAACTTATGCATTTAATGATTTAAGATTCATTAATTCCATGACGATGATGACTTCCACATAATTCGGCTTTTCCTTGTAATCCTGAAACTTTTAAGGTTGAATAATCGCAATTCGGTTGCAAAAACAACTCCAACATTTTAACCAGCAGTTGTAAGGTGTCAAAGAAAATTAACTTCACACAGACACTGAGGACAACCTTTATTGAATGTATACTGGTCTTTTACATTAAGGATGGTATAAATAAATGGTTTAAAAGCACTTTCTAATCGACCATAATATATGTAATATACAATAATAGTGAAAACAAGATTATTTTAAGACAAAAAATCGTTTAAAAGGTATTTTCATTCTTAATATTGGGGAAAAAAAAAAAAAACATTTTATCACCATTATCATTTTGGCTTACCAACCCTGGTCCCCTAAACTCTTATTCGAACACCCAAAATAAACTCCATTTTTATTTTATTTCCTTGATGGAAGTTACAGCTATGATTCAGAATATACAGTAACAAATACTATTGCCAACATCATCGTAACTTGTCTTCCTCTACTTGTTCCTGCAGCAGATAGGAATAGCTCCGTAAACAAAGCGACAAAACACAACCACAATTGTAATAATTCTCTTTTTATACAGAATACTGACTTATTACTAGTCTGCCTGTTCACGAAGGACCATAAAAAAATCTTCAACTGTTTTCATGAAGCCACTTCATCACCATCACTGCCCTATATCACCTCACTCTTCAGTACAACCCAAAATGCTCCAACAAACCAACATACTAGTTCAACAAACGGTATCAAGTTCCAAATTATTTCCTTTCCTGGGGTGGGGGAGGGGGTTTCTTCGGGTAGAATTATTTTGTCTTATATTTTGTATAGGCACAACAACCATCCCAACATCTGTCCCTGTGAAAAGGCAAAACTTTTGACTTTTAATCATAGTACTGAGAAGGGGACAAAATTCCAGGGAATTGTTGCCGCTGCAGCATTTTATTCTGATACCCAAGAAGTATACCAGTTAAGTACAGTTATTTTAATTTAAATACATTTGAATTAGGAGCAAATGAAGTGTGGCAAGCAACCTTCTTTTCGATATTAAAAATAAACATAATTCTGTAAATAGAGTATCTTACATAACTTCCATATAAGATTTTACATGTATGAAAAATTGAGTATTAACACAGATAAGCTAGTCTTACCATCAAAACGCCATTTGTTGCACAAAAATTAACTTTTCACAAATATAACTTACTAACCAGTAATTTTATGACTAGTTCCATTACTTCACAATACATTAATAACATTTAGAAATAGATCAGGTGTAGACTCTATATGCCTTTGGCAATGAAGCGTATTAAAAACACTTTCAACTGACCACAACAGATGACAGCTTATATGTAAATCAGTTAGGGAAGTGTACACCTAGCCTTCAATCTGCAATTCAACTGGATGAAGTTCAATAGTAATAGGTCTATCACTGTAATAATAACAAATTACTGTTTGTACTAATATGAATTGCATTTCATGGAAAGTCACTTGCCAACCCACAGCAGTTAATTTTTTTAAACACTGCTACCATATAATGATTAACTTCAATTTCCTGACTACATCACCAATTATTGCACATTTTATAAGAATTAATATATCCTTGCATAAACATGTAAAATACAACATGTGCTATCTCCCAAATCGGGAAAATATTATTTTGTAACCTAATACAAAACAAAGTGTTTAAAATTGTAATAAATTTAGTTTGCTTTCTCTGACTGATTATAACAGTGAGTTTAAAAAGCATTTCCTTGAAACAAAACTGTAGCTTAATGGCAGAGAATTAGAATTTGTATAAACTTTCATTCTTAACCACCTGTTTTGTAACAATTTTAAATTGCATATCATCAAAGTTCATCATCATGGTAACAGGCACATGTCAAGTTTCGGAATATTCGCACACTCCTTTCAAAAACAGCTCATTCAATTGTATCTTATGAATCAGATCTGTTTGCATTTCAGAGAATAATGACAAGCCAAGTATTGCAAAAGCATGGTTCTGTAGTGAAGGGCGGAACAATGATATTGTCACCTCGTGAGCAAACATAACATGACACACAAACTACAGTGCACATATTCTGAAACTGGAACATGTCATTCATTCATATGATGCTACATACAGTAATATATTTATACAGTAAAAATAATTAATTTCATGGTGCACATAAATTGTATACTATATTTCACAAATAAAATTAAGTACTTGCTGTATAGTATCTGTATCTTCCATTTTATAATTGCATCGATACAATAAATTATAATTACAAAAGCAACAATTCCTTGGTTATTTGTCGTAAGAGTTTCTATCAAAACAATAGCTTTTGCTTAAATATCCAAAGTGGTAAAACTATGTTCCAGCTTTAACCTCAAATCAAGGTTTACAATTCCGCTGCAATATGTGCCAACTCTTTTGACATAAGAAACTGGAAAGATAAGCACTACAGTTAGGCCTTGTCGAGTTGTGTATTTCGCATATGGTATTTCAACTTCATAATATTAATAATACTAATAATAATAATAATAACAATGATAATATTATTATTAGTACTACTACTATTATTGCTACTACTTTTGACTGGAAAATCTTGTGGTCATGTTAACTTGTCATTACAACAATCATGAGATTACATAATTATTACAATTATTCTTCATATAAATTGTGGAACACAGAGTGGATTCAGAAATGTGTGATGTTTATTGTTTTTTTAATTTGTTCAAAACATTGTACCTCTATAACCAGTCTCTATAGGACATTACATACAGTATATTATATCATTCTACATGGTCTGCAATATATATATATATATTTATTTATTTATTTATACTTATTAAATATTTATTTTCTCCCCCCAATTTAAACAATAAGCCCACAATTACACGTTATTTTATGCAATACAACCATTAAAAAAAAATAATTTTCATTGTCAGATTCAATGCTTCGGGTATTACACACACACACATCCAGAAAAAAAATGTAAGATTTTCCCCTCAAATAGATCACATGAAAGCTTTATTTTGCCCTGAGCAACATGTTGACTCTTAAAGGGAATTGAACTTTTCACATTTTAAATAAATAAAATGTAAATGAATGAGAGAAGCTAAATGAAATTTGATCCATAACCAACCCAAATGTAATGAAAAACCGACTGACGTCTGGATTTTTCATGACCAGCAAACATTTTAATCGGAACTAACACCCCATTTGTTAATATTCAACAAAGATCTCAGTGAAGTGGAGTCTTGCATGGTTGATTTGTTTTACCTTATATATTAATAATTACTATTACTACTTTAAAACACAACAGAAATATCTATAATTTATATACATATATCATAATACACCATACTTATCAAGAAGCTGACAGATTTAGTTTCAGTCATTATTACTACACTGGATACAAATACATAATATTAAGCAACAGTAGGGAAATACCATATCAAGGATTATCAGCAGAGAGTTTCAGAATTATTACACAAGGTTATGATGCCCTCTATTGCCCCTACAACCGCAAATGCTGGCTGTCAATTATTATCACCCAGACAACTTTATATTTTGAACACAGTCTGAACCATGAGCAAATACTTAGAATACCTCAACATAATGTGGGAGGAGAGATGTTTAAAATCCATGCTACGTATTGGATATTTTTCCCTGCAACAGTTGTCGTGCAACCAAAATCTTATTGCATCACTTGTTTATAGAGTAGGTATATAAATTTTGAATCACAGCATACAGATTTCACTAGAAATAGTTGCATTAACAGGATATGACAAATTACATGAAACAGCCATTCCACGATTTCTAGATTGCACGACCACCATCACCCTGTAATGACCAATAAATTGTGGAATCTGTTCATGTATTTGGAAATATTTATATAGTGACATGGAAAGAAGTTGTCAATAGTTCAGTCTGCTATTGTATTTTTTATTATTATTTCATTAAGACAAAACTAAATCCAATACTGATTACATGTCCATATGAAATACTAAAGGTAAGTCAGATAAGTGGAATTGGATTGAATATATAAAAATTGTAGTTTATTTTATATCCAAATACAAATAAAATAATAATGGAATAATACAGTAATACGATTGTCAAGAGATGTTAAATTTGCGTAGCTCCAAAAAGAAAAAAAAATATATGTATATACATGCATATATATTAAATCGGTAAAATCACTCCCAGTCACATCCCTGGGAGAGTGCAACACACAATATATATTTTAAAAATTAAAACATTTTAAATACAACATGTTATGTGACTTAACTACAAAATTAAGAGAGTTTGGCACTTGGAAATGCATGCAAAGTGCATTTCAGAAGTTCTGGCCATCAGAATTGTGACCAGGTGATGATCATAGAGGAAAGTTTGATTTCTGAGATTCCTAGAATTTTTCAACTAAATGCCCAATACACGAGGATTTTAATCTTCATAATAAAATCAGCCACACTACACAACAAAGAAACCAAAGAAAAAATAATTACGAAAACCAATATCAGGGTTAATATCTAAACAATGGGATAACAACATTAAAAACCCACACTGAAAAATGAGACAGTATTTTTAAATGAGGAACTTACCCATGATACTATATAGTTGTTGTTAATAATAATAATAATAATAATAATAATAATAATAATAATAATAATAATAATAAAGAAACAATTAATCCACAGCACCAATAGCTTACAACCTGTTCTAACCTACAAAGCGCTTTAATAGGTAATATTGTATTCTATATATTACATGGAAGTGCTGTACACACTCCCGTTTGATTGCAGCCTCTTTCAAAAACGTGCAAAACAAATGTATTTGAGATTGTCCTAAATACTGATTTCTACAAGTTAAATGATGAAGTGCAGAAAAAAAAAGGAGGCTTACCTTGCAATGCCCACTTTGCATGGCAAGTCCCCCTTTCCCAATATCAATGCACATGTACCTGATCTTGTTCTGCTTATGATTCCTTATTCAAGTGGATCCAGATCAAAGGAGGCACCGCAATTCTCGACCGACAGTTATGGTAACACATCAAGCAATCTCGTTTAAGTTACTGCTAAAGGAAGATGCAATGTTCAACAAAGACTCCAATATGACATGGTCTATGCTTACAACTGAATAATCAGCAAGCTGTATTTCAGAATTAATTGGAAGACAATATCTACAGTAAAATCTTATGTCCTCTGTTTGAGCAATAGAAGATAGTGCACTCCCACCACTTCATTTTATACATACAAAATTCTGACTATTGTATAAATTTATTCCATAAGAGAATGCATATTGTCCACACAGAATCTGTCAGAGTAGTTCTACACAAAAATATTTTTGCAAATTAAAATTAAATGTTGTTGTTGTTGTTGTTGAACTTCAATTTCAAATTATTCCACACATCAAAATGGAAGATAATTTTTTTTTTTAAACCGTTGATGTGTTGCCATAACAGTAGTTCCATTCTTTTACTGATGTGGTTTTAATTAAGAAAGTCTTTAAGGCCTAATGCAATAAAAATAATTCACTTTGGTAATAAAAAATTGAGTGACATACATCCACAAAAAAAAAAAAAAATTAAATTCTACTTAAAGAGGAATTAAATAATTCTTATCAGAAGTGAACACGTAGCAATACTATGAAGGAACACACAACAAACAGTGCAATCAGCATGTATTGCAACTTGAGGCTGCCAAATTTCTAATAAAAAGAATCTTTTGTACTCGGCAGGCAGGAAAGCTGTGGTGAGGTCTTCAAAATAATAATGATAATGACAATAATAACAATGATGATGATAATAATAATAATAAAATGGATGCAATGTTCAGACATTAAACTGGGATTTCATTTACATCAAAGTAGTCATTTACTTAAAAGAGAATGATTATTATAATTATTTCTCAGGTACTATACCTATCACCCATTTGAACAAAGCCCATATGATTTTTGTTCCTATCCCATATTAAACCTTAATGTCGTCCAAACAATTGGTGCAATGGAATATCACATGGGAAGGTCTTAACATCAAAATGTCCTACCAATAAGCACCATATAATAAAGGGATTTTTATTTTTACAAAACTCTACATGATATTTTTTGTTGCTTACGTTTGTTTCTTATAAAATACAGTCATCATTCTACTGATGGGGGCTGTCATGAGGAACCATGACGGTATGTTTGATAAATGCTTATTTAGAGGTGTAACATGGCTAGATAACGTTCCAATGCATTTCACTTAAGTCTAACAAATCTATTTGTAATGCTACCACTAGGAAAGAAAACTTCACAACCAATGTATCTTTTATTATGAATGTTTATTAAATCTGCAGTATTTGTGGAATTCAGGGAAGATATTATAGATTTAAATGAAATGCATCACAGCTCAAAATCACATAATACAAAGTTACAAGGCATTAATGTATATTCTTCTTTATGTACAGTGCTAACATTACAATGACATTTCGTCAATTCCCTACAGTAGCAAGTCTGGCACATAACATTACGTCGTAATATGTTAAGATGAATTCTTCCTACCTTGTACTTTTTGTAATATGACCTTTCACTTATCCGATGGTGTTTTAGATTAGTATCCTGGTAGTTCTTATTTAGTTTTGTGACATTTGAACACATTTTTATGAATTGAAATACACAATTATCTTCAGCATTTTGGAGTTGCAGGTATCAAGCTCCAACATTCCATCACATATTTAAGCGTAAAAAACACGAGATATTATGCACATCTTCCAGGGAAGCAAGTGTGCATTAGATCTGGTTGTCTCCACCCGAACATAATCTCACTACCAGACTTGGCTAGAGAGCCACTAGAATACTTCTTGTCTTGGCGATTTGGTGTGATATGTTAAATTGCAAGTCTTTTCCCTGATGGTTAGCTTCTCTCCCTGTCTGATGTGACAGAATCCCAAAGGGAGTTTTTTTTTCTTTTTCTTTTTTTTTTCTTTTTTCTTTTTTTTTTATTATTTTTCTTTTTTTATTTTTTGGCAATTTTATAGCAAAAACCAATGGTTTCCACTTCAATCATGTCAGAATTCGGTAACACAATTTTCACTACCAAGTAGTGATTAGTAAAGATACTGATAAACTTACAGTGGCAGCAGAAAACACTCAGTTTTACTTACAACGAATTTAACATACATGCAGGCAAATTAACAGCAAGAGTGACATGTAATACACAATTACACGAATCTGAACTAAAATTGCTTTTCTGTTCCAAAATTGAGGCACATCACTGACAATGTATCCAACTGGCCCTGACTAGCACAATCGAAAGGCTGTTGCAGTTTTCCCTGAGGTCTCAAATGAACCACATTTTTCTACTTTATTTTATATTAACCAATTGAAACAGCTCTGTTATATGGAAAGCTGGACGATGGATATGGTTGGGAAGGAAAGTAATCTCTAACCCACCATTACTAATTTGTAAGGCCACACTGTAGCGTTGCAGAACATAGAAGAGACAGCTGTTACAATCGAGACCTCACCCAAAGGAATGTCACAGGGTTGTTCTGGACTTTGAGACATAATATGTTATGTTACTTCTATCCCCTCTTCCCCAAACCACCTTTCAATATCAACCATAAGGCACAATTCTGTTTTAACCATAGCGTAGAATACTTATCAATCCTTTCACCGATTCCTCATTCTTCATTTTCTTCCATGTCTTCACAAAGGAACAATTAATATCACTCAACACTTTTCAAACAGAAATTAATGCACAAAATATTGGGAATATATGCTGCAACACAATGTGGCTGACATAGGCAACAATTCACTGTTTGTAATTCTGGAGTTACTTCCAGATAAATACTGCCCAAGCAAAAGTTCCGCATCAACTACTGTCTCTAATCATGAAATTGAATGCACCAATATGAAGCTCGACTTCTTAAGAAGTTAAAAGCCCTATAATCTACATTGCAATAACTGGTGATACCTAAATATGAGTTTAGTCAATGAGCAATAAATTCACAGCTATTTTACTGTCCACAATTTCTACATAGGTCCACACCAAAAATATACTTAACTTAAAAATTAACAATACATATTTTCCTTCCTGGAATCAAGTGACTTCATTCGAAACTGGTAAGGGCACAAAATTGACAGTGAGGTAAACTATGAATGGAAGAGAGAGAAAATATAATAAATAGAATAATTACACAACATCATTCACTCTCATAAATTCACAGTGATATTTCCCCACACCAAGTCAGATAAAGCAATGGAACATATTTACAAGCACCTTCACCTGAGAATTTAACATTGGCAGTTAAAACAATTTACACATTAGAATGAAGCTAAGTTGTTGAGCTTCCTACTACAGCTTGGATACGTAATTGCACTAACCCTATTCTAAATTGAAACTGAAATCAAGAGAGATACATGCACTCTTACTTGCATACACAAAGGCACTTTTATTTTAGTAATGTCTGAACTGCCACTCCTTGTGCATATAAATTAATAAACGCACGTTTTGACTGGTGGAAAAAAAAAAATAAAATAAAGAGTAACTATGGTACAACAAACTAATTCGTGTTCTACTCACAACCCCTCTTGAAAAAAATGGGATGTTTCTTTTGTAACACATTTAAAATATGTTTTAAATAAAAAGAATTTTTTTTTAAACTGGAAGAAATTGTCATTCTTTTAATGTACATACTTGAAAGATTTTAAATATTTCAAGTCACATTAAATTTTGTTTCCTCTGGTTAAACATATCTTTGGTATCAACACAACATGAACTAAACTAACAACCTCCAGTCTTCTTGTTGATGCGTTGTGTTCATGCCACTACCAACTTAATACCCAAGCAAATTACCTTTCAAATTAACAGTACTGCCAATGATGTGCTGAAAGAGTTAATATTACAGCAACAAACAAGGGACCATACACGTATGTATTATATATGTTTTGAATTGCGCATGAACTAGTGTGGAAATAATACAAATATAATTCAACAATACTAGACCCAAAGTGGTAGTGGCTGTGATAAGTGACAGAACATTATTTTCATGTACTATCAACAGCTACAAACCTTATCAACATTTCATGTGCACGACCATTCATTTGCAGGACTTAAGTGACTGGTCGAACTTTCATCTCACTACTGCTACACAAAGTCAATTATTAAAGTGGTACGTATGATCCTACAAACACAACACATCTCATACTAATACAATTATATAGGTCTACATTTAACAGTGCTATTCACCATGATGCATTAAAAATATACTGTAACTAAAAAAGAAAAGTTATTTCATATAGCTCTATCTTATAATATAAAATCTGACAGAATATGTATACATCCTGACTTAGTTTTCACATTAAGTTTTTATGATAATCAAACCATGCAAGAATCCAACTTAAAAGCTTTAAACTGTCAAGTACATCATTACAATTATCCCAAACCACGATTAAAGAAAATGTGTTTAAGAGAATAAACAAACTAGGAAAAAAGTACAGAGTATGTATTTACAAAGTAATATACATACGCTATGTATGTGGAAATAATGCATCGAAGCAGATTTAATATGTTGATGTGCATTTTGGATTCTGTACTGCCCTAGACATGTTCCTCATTACGGAACATGCCAAGAGGAGACGCTCGTGCATTTATCCATAGTTTTGAGCTTTCGATATCAGCATTAGATTTGTGGAATTGTTACTAACAATAATATGAAACAACAGAAACTGTTACAAAAGTAGGAAACACGATTATGTAATGTAAAGAGAACTAAAGGAATTACGTACCTACCAACTCTGAGAAAAGGAAATTTCATTTTATCAGTCATGTTTGTTTATGCTACAGTTGCCAGCATGCTGACATTAAAAGAAAGATCGCGAGTACTTGCCATAAACATGGCTAATTTCACAGAACTATAGAGCAGTCAGTGGTAATAATTCTGTTTGACCAGAAATAATGCTAATAAATCAAAACAATTATAGACTTTGTAATGTATGGATGAGGGCACCCCTTCCTACAAAATACCACCAAAACAATTACCCACTATATCACAAAAACTATCTGTACAGTTAAGATTAACCTAATTTTAAAACCCATTAACCCAGCAATCCTTGAGAAATCAGCATTTTTTTTACACTTAACAGAGTAATGCACAATTTCATTTGGAAGGCTTTTTTTTAACACACCCACACACATATGCAAAAGCCAACATAGTAACTCTAATATAACATTTGTTTAAGTTATACTAATGTTTAATCTGGTTAAACTGGTAATTATAGTTAATAATATACATTATTTCTTTAAGATCACTGGAAGAAATATCATAAATCCCATTAAGGCTGGCCAATGCACGGGTATTCCTTGGCATCTAACAACCTTCAGCTTTCGGGATTTTCATTTTTAATCTAAAACTGTGGAGCAAAAATGATTTGGTCAATATAGCTTCCTCACACCCACATGTAGATTTGTTAGTAATGAATGCCTACCAACTATGCAAATAGAGAGTCCCAACTTTTTTATCTAACATTACAAATCATTTTGGCAGACTTAGTCGTTACTTTGTTCTAGAGACATCATCTCACTTAATTTTATTATGTCACAAGAATATTACTTCAACCTTTTTAAAAAAGTTATTACAATTTTGTCATTTAATTTAATTATTATCAATCATATTTAGACAATTGATATGGCTCATATTCAACTACAGTATTCTATATATATTTTTTTAAATATATTTTTGTATTACACATTCTCTCTTATTGATCATAAAAAAAGGTACCACATTTACCCTTTAATACACTTACAAACACAAGTGGCACTTTCATCATTTTCATCATAAAATACTGGAAAAGTAGGGAAAATACTAATGGATTAGAACTTGATGTAGCTGATTCTTCAAAAAGTTATTGATTTCTGTTACCATTTTAAATCATTTTCTGGGGTTCTTTTATCCCCAAATATTGTTCAACTTCACAAAGATATAATAAAGCTGAGCCACTATTTACTGAATATTTTCATATTAATTTTACAACCGTTATTTTTCAAAATAATGAACACTATTTAATTTTGTCCACACATAAAAAGACAGACATAAGACAGACTTTGATGAATAATTCATATTAATTGCATCACAAGACCGCAAATATATATATATATAATATGTTTGGTCACAGAGGTATTTTCCAAGAGACAAACTTCAATCGAAAAATGATATCTCATTACATTCACTCTAATTCATCTTGCACACTACAATTAAAAAGCAAAAAAGGCAAGGATGGACTGGATTTTTTAATATATCATTCAGGAAAAACCTTCTACTCTCTAAGCCAACTCGGTAAAACGTCACCATAACCCCGAGCAAAATGCGAGAGTGAGGTTTTTCTGTCGAGAGACAAAAAAAAAGTTATGACTTGAACACTTGTACTCTTTTTTTTTTTTCTTTAAAAAAACCTTATAAGTAATAGATATATATATATAGTAATATGTACGTGTTAATATATAGCTCTATATATTTATCTTCAAAAACAGCCAGGAAAGTTATGTACGTATCACTGATCCACTCTTCTTGCGTTAACCTTCCAATGTTCCTTGACTCCATTTCCATCCAAAACACACAAAACACAAGTTCATCTTAATAAACGCAGTTCACAAAAATTGACACGTTTGCACAGGTTCACTTATAGATAATTATATATCACATTTATTTAAGGATGCAGCAAACTCATTGATGTGTGTGTTGTGTATATGTAATCATGTGTTGGCTACATTATTTTAGGAGAATGCACTTTGTTGTATTTTTTATTTATTTTTTCACTTAGTCTAAATATTTTATTTAAAACCTTATAAACTATTGACTTAACTTACTCTTAAAACTAGATAAAACCTATTTTGTGTTCATTTCATCATTTGGTACAAGATTGGCTGAGAAGGAAAGGAAAGAACGTAACAGTTAAGCACAAAATGTACATCCCATTTACCATGATTCTAATACACATCATAATCATAATTAGACTTATATACTACATTGGCATTTTAAAAATCTTTCTTATTCTAGAATCATAAAGTGTTTGGAACCATATTTGTTACCAACCCTGCTTCAATATTAAGACTCGTCCCCCCTCCCCCCATACAATAGCAGGTTTGGTTGTTTATTGGTAAACACTCTGCACCATTTTCACTTTTATGAAGAGAGAGCTATTTTATACAGAAGAGAAAAATCTAAGTCTGTTGATATCATCTTTTAAAATAAAAACAAAGCCACTCGAAAGTCACAGCACAGTTGAAAATACAATATGTGTTATTCCTCTTCTATAGCGAAGTACTACTTGAGACTCCTTTTTGGCCGGCAGGGACGCAAGCTCTTGAGTTTCGATCATCTCCTCAATGATATCTCTATCTTTCTCTCTCCCCCTTCATCCTGTTGTTCATTATTGTTGATACTCGTGATGCATTACAATACGATGGAAGTGAGTTATAATGAAAATATCCTTTGATTTCTAAATTATTAAATACAAATTGAACACCTTACTTTTTTGGACATCAGATATTTTACATATCTACTTTATATTATATTGTGTTATTATTCAATACTCGGCGTGCAGTCTGATTTAGTTTTAAGAAATACTAAAAAATGCCTTGCTCTTCCCAAGTTACTTAATTATTAAATTACATAAAACAGGAAAAAGCAGCCATTTTTACATAGGAAGCTGAGATCACAGGTGTGGAGATACACCCTCTCGCACAAATGACGAGAGACTGTCAAATTTCCAAACGTTTGCTTTGGATTAATTTTACTTCAGATACAGTTCTTGGTTCGTAAGTCGTCTGATAGGTTTCATGATTTGCTATTTCAAAGTGTTTCTCTTGGAGTACTTCAAAAGCATAAATCAATCACTTGGTCACTCCATTCCGCTTCAGTTTTGAACATGAACATCATTTCGTAAAGCAAAACATGCCATCTCAGACTAACTTACTCACCATCTGCTATAATTATTATGTTCCATGATGGAAAAGGAACAACAGAACCTGGCAGTTGCAGCCTACCTTTGCAACTGCCATATTGCACTGGCTATGTGTGCTTACTTCACCTAACCCTACCTAATGCCTTTAAACATATATTTAGGTACTATTTACTGTAACGATGTTGAATAGTTTCGAGCTCCATAGTTTAAGTCCCCTGACACAATCACATACAATGAGTTTTGACTTAAAAAATGGCAACATTTTAGGTACTATGTATTATACTGGTGTTTTCGAAGTCTCCTACCTTAATCAGATTACATAGACTCACCCCCCAGAAGATCTCCTGGTAGGAAAGAGTTGAGTGAGGAAGGGGTAGCTCGGTGCTGGTCACCACTGGTGTCCAGAGGAGCAGCACCCCACAGTGAGCTGGCTGTTGGATTAGGGTTCCACAACTGACTGCCACCCGGAGCCCAAGTGTCAGATGGTGGAGCTCCCTTGGAAGCACCAGTAGGAGCTACAGAAGGAGTAGAGCTTCCACGCATCCAACCTCCTGCTGAGCCACTGGGAGGCTGTTGTTGGGCTCCATGACCCAAGTGTTGAAGGATCAGGTGCACATCAGAGTCGCCTGGAGACTCAGCAAAGATGGTTGTATTGCCCAGGACACAGTTGTTCAGTGCGCCTTGAGCCTATAATGTTAATATTTCTAAATTTAGCTTTGTTTTAATATTTCAAATTAATGTCCAACACTTCCTAATTTCTCAATTCAAGTTGCTTTTATTTTTCAAATGCAGACCTTGTTTGCTTCCTCACGTGTGGAATATCTGGCAAGTGCGATGCTGTGATTCAGGTACAAGTGGAAGCTTTGCAGTGGGCCATGCTGCATGCACAATGTCTTCAGAGTCGACCCATCAATCTGATACAAAGTAAAACATTTTCATATTTCATTAATAATTAAATAAAGTTAAAGTTTCTTCTTTTAACTATTTAAATACTTGATCATATTTCATTTGAATTAATTGTCTGGATTCAACGGCCATTAATTTGAAATACACTATTTTATACATGTATTTTCACTTTAAAAATTTGCTAAAATAGGAGGATTTTTTTTAGATTTAAAATGTAAAAATGTCTCAATTTAGTCGATTTTGAGTGACTTCCTGTCCAAATACATGCTATGCCACATCTATTAATCACTGATTAATTCATAATTTCAGAAACCCACCCGGGAGAATACAAATATACATGTATTATTGTCTTTTTGTTGTACACAAAAAGGTTTGAATGTGTTAAGAAAATAGCATACTTAAAATTTATTAGTAATCTCCCTTCCCCTTCAAGTTTTGTGAACTTTTCCACGAAACAGCCATACAAACTGAAATGATCTTTCGTATTCTCTGGAGTAGACTGATGCCAATCTAACAACTTAAAACATACTAGGATAAGATTTGGACCATTTGCATAGCTTAAAATTTAATAAAAGAGAAAGCGGCCAAGATGGTTGGAACAACAATTCAATAAATATTTAGTTGAGAAAAGGTAACCCATTTAAGTTGCATTCAGTCTCCCAGAGACAATGGAGCACTACTGCAAGAGAAAATCCTATTTTTCTATCAACTGCCACACCATTAGTAACCATATGTTATTAATTAAAGATGGCTTAAGAGTAAGAAATATATATTCATTATTACAAATATTATTACTATAACTTATAATTTTATTGAATATAACGAAAGAGGTGTTATGTGAATTTTCAAATATAAAAAATATAACCTATGTGGTGTGTTAATTCTACAGCTTACTTCAGCTACATAGCTTGTTTTCCTTTTAGAAAACATCCGTTGGTCTTATTGTTTTCAAGAACACTTGGATAAGAACAAACTGGCTCTAAAGAATCTCTATCTCATGGTGTGAAAAATTCTTCTCTTTTTGTTCTCCATACTCATTTTATTTATCTGTAGTATTATAAACAAACAAATCAAATAGAGCGGTCTAACTAAATCAAAGTGCGTAACAATTAGGTAAGATTTGTTTTCATCTTTACTGTCCTATGGATGCTTTCCTTTGTAAAAATCACATGCAATCTCTGAATTAACCTGAGTGAAGAGGACGGTCAGAAGAATGGGTTTCTGTGACCGAGGATCATTGTTGATGTACCGCAATCGTATTTTGATTGCGGTT
Organism: Periplaneta americana; assembly: GCF_040183065.1. Taxonomy (NCBI): domain Eukaryota; kingdom Metazoa; phylum Arthropoda; class Insecta; order Blattodea; family Blattidae; genus Periplaneta; species Periplaneta americana. The sequence goes on along the minus strand of NC_091128.1, from coordinate 56,631,953 downwards.
TTCTTTTTACCGTGCTCCTGTAATCCTTGATCATTACGTTTTTTGAATGGCACTTGGCCATAAAATCTTCCAAGGCCTAAGCAGAGCTCCAAGAAAAATTTTGTTAAAAATATAACAAAATTATCAATACATTTCTCAGTTCCATGATGAAAAATATACAACAAACAGATGCCACAATGCCATTCCAGCATGTTCCGCCAGAAAAAAAGCACTGATTATAATTATACTTAAGAAGAATGAGAATCCAACATATCATACAAGTTATCGACCAATATCACTTACAAGTGTTGTTCAAAAAACCATGGAAGATTGATGAATAATAGTACCTTGAGACATAGCATACTACTCCCCGTACAGAATCATCAGCAATGACCAGCCATTTTCTCTAAACCCACTGTATGTGACAAATATTGAAGAGCAAGAAATTTAACCCAATGCACTCATATTTAAGTTGTTTAAATTCTATGCACTTGGATTTAATGTCCTGTGTGCGGCTGAATTTTCAGTGTGCTGTAAAAAAAAAATGGATAAAAAAATAACTACACAAGATCTTTGATGCAGAATTTATCAGAGACCATGCCGAAAGTATGTACAGACCCAGAAACAAAATTTGGGCCACCTGAATTTTGTTTCTATGTCCGTACTTACTGACAAAGTTTTTTAGTAAATCTTACAAAACCACAGCTCATCAAATGAGGTGACTTTACAGTCAAGAACTCAGCATTAGATAACATCACCACCCTGCACAAGCTGGTTTCAGGCAACTTTGCTGTATGAACCAACAAGTGGCAATTTTAGACCAAAGTATTACAGAGAACCTGAACAAAGGACTTGTCACAACAGTGGTATGGTATATGTTGAGTTTAAGAATGTCGATAACTGAACTTGGAAGTCCAACCTTTCATTAAAGTTATGTAAATGTGGAAGGAAATCCAAACTTTTATTCAAGCTGCAGTAAAACCTCTATTTAAAGTTTTTCTGGGGACACAGAATAATTAACCTTAAATAAGGGGTTTGCTACTTTTATTTAAAAATATTTAAATACTTTTGCAAAATGCAATTTATTTGCAGAAAAGCTACAATAAGTAAATTATGGACAACTGTACAAAAAATGGAATACATGATGGGAAGCTGGGTGTCAAAGTTTTCTCGCCATCTCAGATAACTTAGCATTTGGATTATTTTTCCAATTTGCAAATTAAATTAACTTTTTCAGTGAGAGAAAGTGTTTTTCTTTCCATAGATATTGTTTTCTAGTTATATGTACAGTAACAGTGAAAAATTCCACCTCTTCACTGTAGTAGCGCTGACACCACACACTTAGCGAGCACAACAAAGACAAGAAGTGAATTGTCATGGAGGCTGCTACATCCATCACTGAATGTAAATGGTTCTTGCAAACGGCGGGAATTAGCAGATGAATAGAAATGCAGCTTCATGTAGACATGATGAGGGAGAAAGAATCATGTGATGGTTAAGCAGCAGCGTTACCAAGTCATTGATTCTTAAAAAAATTTGTATTTCAAGTGTTGAATCGAAATGCATTTTTATTTTTGCTTTCATCGGGATTAAAAAAAAAAATTATAAACAACTTTTATGGGAAGAGAACACCTATTCACACGCACTGCACTGAACAAAGAAGCACAACAAAATAAAAACTTTCCTCAACTTTATTGGGAAGCAAGAAGCAAAATGGATTAAATGATCCCAAATTGCGACCATTAGAGAACAACAACAACGTTAAATGAGGGTCTCCTAAAATCAGGGTTGTACTGTATCTACGAATGTGGAATTAAAGGTAAAATTCTACATTGAATAGAAGGATTCATTAGTCAACAATACTGTAATGTTCGCTATAGAAACATTACATCTAGGTATAAACAACTTCAAAATGGACTCCCACAAGGAGCAAACACTAATTGCTCTCCATTTGATATATGCATCAATGATCTTATACAAGTTATCACCAAATATGAGGGAGTTAATGCCCTTCTGTATGCTGATGACCTAGTTCTGTGAACATCAGTCCCAAAGCAGCAAACCAAGCAAAATATTAAGTCTTCTTTACATAGAATCTTTGATGATCTGAATAACTGGAGCATACAATTAAATGATGCTTAACACCTCCACGACTGTGTATCAAATGTTCTCCCTATGTCATTAACCAATTTGAACAAAGTCTCATGTAAAACACTCCACTGAAACACACACCAACGTGTAAATATCTGGGTGTAATAAGTACTAATATTGGCAACACTTCATATAGATGACATTGCCAATACAGCCACTCACTAGTTTGAAGAGGATATCTGGTTGTAAATGAAGATGTGCAACATCTATTTTAAATATCATCTACAACGTGTGTGTGAAGTCAGTAATGAAATATTGTTGTGGGAGTCTTATAACATCATCTCATCAATAAATCCAGAAACTGGAAGGAGCTCAAAATCAAGTCTTACAGCTAATCACTGGTGCTGTGAAAACTTCTATCTCTGCCATGTTTCTTTACATCAAGAATGTTGATGTAAGTTCTGAAAGTGTACTAAAACTTCATGAAAAACTGACTGTCCTCCTTGGTATCATTTACCAATTGAAACATCGAATATGTCTACCAGATTAAAAAAAAAACTCAGGAAGGTTTCCACAAGCTGTCATGAAAACCAGCTTAATATTAACCCTTTCTCGTCCCCAGTTAACCCTTATCAAATAAGCACCATAGAATAATAGTCTTTAGATCTGTTTCAGCATGTGATAAAGGCCTGAAATTCTCAGTCATACTGTCTGGGAGACCAAGACACACGATAACTTCAGGATGGATTGGGTTATTTTACGATGCTGTATCAACATCTAGGTTATTTAGCGTCTGAATGATATGAAGGTGATAATGCCGGTGAAATGTGTCCGGGGTCCAGCACCGAAAGTTACCCAGCATTTGCTCATATTGGGTTGAGGGAAAACCCCAGAAAAAACCTCAACCAGGTAACTTGCCCCGACTGGGATTCGAACCCGGGCCACCTGGTTTCGCAGCCAGACGTGCTGACCGTTACTCCACAGGTGTGGACTCTTCAGGATGGATGCCTGCAAATATTTACTGAGGAATCACAGATAGACAAACTTGAAATAAAGGAATAGGCGTCTATTGTGAGTTCTTATCCTTTCATACAACGTTAGGAAGAGATCACATTCCATTTGATGGATAACTAAAGGCCATTTATATAGGACTAACTCAAGTCTCATGCAGAAAGGTGCTCTATCCAAATATAGTCATTTTAGGTGAATCGAAGGCAGCAATCCAAGCAGTGGTTAATTACAATAGGTCACCTACTGATGTAAAAGTAACAAGATGCACTGAAGTGATAAATTTCTCCTTGGTCTCTTTGACAGTGTGATACTGCAGTGAATACCACCTCACTGGCAAGGAAGGCAGCCCAAATACTTAAATCACCAATGTCTGCATCTTTTACCTTACAGCTAAAAGTATTATTCAACACGATCTTCAAAAGGATCGTTTGATGGTGGTTTAGGTTGTTCCTAGTATGGTAAATTCATAAGCCATTTCTTACATCCCTACTGAAGTAAAATCAAGAAATAATATCCCTACTCACTAAAATCAAGAGATAAAAAAAAAGCGCGCGCGCACACACGCACACGCACGCACGCACACACGCACACAAAAAACCACCACCAGCAACTTGCAGCTTTTTAACTCTTAAAATTACAAATTAAAACCAAAACATATCTTACCTGAGGAGTGAGGTTTTTGAGCAAGAGCCAGGTTGAACCCCATGTTGCTCCAGTAGAACCTTGGATGCTCCAGGAGGATGACCTACCACCACCAGCAGTGGCAATAACTGATCCACTGCCTCCTGACCCAGCACCACCACCTCCACCTCCACCGCCAAGGCTGCCCCAACCATTGCTGCTATTGTTGCTGCTGACTCCAGCTCCACCACTACCACCACTGTTTCCACCACCAGATGTTGCACCTCCAGCTGCATTCTTATTTGACAATCCAGGAGGAGGTCCTCTGGATTTTCCCACTGGAGCACCCCATAGCTCACTAGTCACCACAGTTGGAGGAGGTGCTTCGCCCCATGTGCCCTTCGAACTACCCAGCTTTCCAAGTGGACTAGACAATCAACAAATACATAGGTAAACTATATATTATAAAGTTTTAATGAAGTTTTCAATTTCACATATAAAGAAACATTTGTGAAGGCGAAATTCGCATTGGTATTTTTGACTTCAAACTAAAGACATTTGTTCTGTTATAAAGCTACTTCACACAATTTCTGGGCATCAAAACAGTTCATAAAGAACTAATTTCAGCGTAAAAACGAACAGAACAATGAGGTATGTTCCTGACCAATTCAGTTTCCAGGGACAGTTTTGAACAGCCAGTGACAAACGGTACACTTTCTTAGAACATTAAGTGTGCTGAATCAAACATTTCATCAGCATCTTTATGGAGTACATTCAATTTAAATTACACTTGGTTCTATTTTTTTTTCTCTTATGTCTTATTCACTTTTGTCTGAAACCTGTTTATATAATTTTTCATTTTAAATTTTATTGTGAGCTATTCTGTGTCGCAGGGCAAAACCAAAATATTGAGTCAGACTACTAAATTAAATTAAATACACTATTCTAGTAAAAGGCTCTTGGAGTATATATTTAATGAACTTATTATAATGCCGAGAAACTGTCCTTTTATAATATGACCTGTAAGAATGGGACACCGTGTTAATTTATTAACTGTGAATTACTGAAGTTTATATTTATGTTCATCTTTATATTTAAATTATATGTCAATGATCACCTTGTAAATGAAGGTGTAGAGACTGGTGGATTAAAGGTCCAAGTTGATGAAGATAGTGTAGGCAGACTTAATGGTGGAATTGTAGTATCAACTGTAGAGCTAACAGTTGGAGATGTCTTACTGCCAGAAGCGTTAAATATTTCTGTGTCTTTGATGGTGACCAGTGACAGTGGAGAACGAACAACAGAACCTGGTGTGATACTTGGGTCATCTTCAACACTCTTAATCTGGGTACCCTGTAAAGAAAAATTAATGCAAATGCCAAAAAATGCTAGTCAATGTGTAACTTATTTTTCAGTTTTAAATATAGTTCAAATTTAGTCATTGAGAAATAATCAAACAACCAACCAAATCAATTAATCAATCAATCATCTTAATATGAAGTCCACAATATTGACAATATGAAGTCCACTGTTGTCCACTACAGCCAGTTCTTTTCACAATTTTAACAAGGAACTTAAAGAAATTATTCATAATTACTAATTTCATCATAATTACAAATAAAAAATAATTCAATAAAAAACTGCAATAAAATATTTAAATACTGTAAAATGAAAATACAAACAAAAAACAAAATAATAACCTCAAAATTAAAATTTAACTACTTTAACCAAAAATATTTACTTAAATTCATTGTATAACCACAGATGTTGGCACAGTTACGTTTTCTTCTAACAAATGACGGTACATTCACTGGTGTTCATTATACATGCATGTCACCAGCAGCCAAAGATGAGGTGCAGTCTTGTGCGACTGGTATTAATGACCTTAGTTTGCTCTTTTTAGAATTCATGGATGTGCAGTATGAAAAATATCTTCCAAATCTCATCCTGTCAACTACAATGTCCTGTAGCCCTTAAGTCACAGCTGCCATTGAATGGACGAACGAATTTTACGAGAGTGCCTGAGCCATAGGAATAGTGTCCTTGCCAGCAAAAGTGACTCCACTAGAAAAGGCTGGAACATGCTCAATAGCAGCAGTTATTCTTGGAAAATCAGGAGCATGCTCACCAGTCTCTCCAAATCCTCTTAGCGTGAAATTACATTAACTAGCAAAAAAAGTGGATCACTTCGTAAAAACCGAATCGTAAATAAACAATCAATTTACAGATAGCATTATTAATTAAGGAGGTTTCATGACTATGGAAAGAAGTATTAAACATTTTTAGAATAAATATGATAAGAGGTCACAAAATATCACCCCAGGAGCCACTTTCTACTCCTAAGTGCCAGACTATGTGCTTCATGGCTTTACAACACCGACAGGCAATAAAACCTTTTAAGTCTTACAAACGATGGGATGGCCGCTATTGATGAATTAATTATCAATGTGTGGCACATTTTCAATCACAAGTCAACATTTTTCTTCAGTTTCTCTTTCGAATTCCGTAAGTTAAGATGCCTCTTAGTCGAGAAAATGTTGTGAGACCTGCCACACTGATTAATGGACAAAGTATTAATTTTGCAACTAATGCCATTGGTGCGTCATTTGGAAGCATCCAATGTGCCCCGTGGCAATTTCGTGAACTCAGTACCTACCAAAGTCGATCATACCATGGGAGGTTTATACGTGCCCTGGATTAAAGGTTTCTAGTCATCCATGTCTTAGGAGATTATCACACAATCACAGTCCCAGCAAGGAATCATACTGAAGCAGTGAGGAACATCACTGTGAGCAAGAGGATTGTTAGACCAAGACTCCAGGAAGCCAATTTGACCTCAAGAAGACCTGCAATTGCTCCACAGGCCACCCTCCAACAATGGGCAGTTTGCACGTCAAGACGGAATTGGACTGTGGACCAGTGGTCAATGCGCTGTTCATGGATGAGTCGCGATTTTGCCTCCAGTCACCTGATGATATAGAGATAGTATGAAGAAGGCATGAGGAGTGATATTCGTCTTGCAGCTTTTCCAACAGAATATCACTCGGAGGTGGCTCTGTCATGGAATAGGGCGATATCAGGTTTGTGGCCTGAACAGAGCTTGTTTTCGTCGATGTAGTCACTTTGAATGCGCACTGATATATAGTGGAGGTGTTAACAGACCATGTAATCCCCTTTGATCCCTTTGTCAGCGAAAATTTCATCCTTTTGCATAACAATGCCCCCTCCCCCTCCTGCTGCTCACTGCATGACGGATTACCTTCACAACATCGGGATCCAACCCTGGACTGGACAGCACGCAGCCCAGACTTAAATCCCATTGAACACCTGTGGGGTATGCTCGGCCAAAGTGTCTCCTGTATTCTGATGCTCCATTTACATCCTGCAGAATCATTTATACACCGCTTATATTGATTCAATGGCCAATTGACCTGTGTTTTATATACTTTTCTTTTTCTATTTATGCACTCTTATATTGTTCCTTTATACTTTGTTCATAAAGGCAGTCCCCAGTTGGGGAAAATGAAGTAAGCAAATTGCAAAGGAAAAAAACATTTATACAAAGAAAATGGGCAGCAAAATATATGTATACTTTATATACTGAAACTTTAAGCAGTTAAGGTGACACCATATACGTACAGACTAGTTCAATGTACGGGCTATTCCAAATGAAATCGATCAGTAAAAAACCTCGAATTTTTTTATACTCTAATTTTTTCCCTATTTATACAAGATGCTGAGGACAGTGCATTTTCAAAAATATACTATCGAAAGTCAAACAGTTTTCGTATTGTTGAGCGACAAATTTAGCGTATTTTATAAAAACAAGCCTCTTTCAGCGCTCAGAAATCTGGAATCATTTACTGTAGAACATTGAACGAGAGCTCATTTTGAAGCTAACATTTGGTAGGTTATGGTACGATGTAATCCTTATTTTTATTGTACACAGAGAGACAGATAATCTGATTTTACTTACTTTTAGGCTTTTTGACAATTTGTAAAGATGTAAAAAAAATATTGAGAAAAAACCTTGCATTATTAAGAGGGATTCGGCATTGTTTGCTTAGTGGTATGGCAATAAGTTTCGAGGGTATTAAATAGATTATTTTCACACGCCTGGACTTGAACGGCGCAGTACCGCACACACTGGCCGAGATCTGAAGATAAGCGAGCGTTGGGCGTCATTTTACTTCTGTGTTTATGAAAACTTGTGATAAAGCTAGCCCAGCTATGCGCTACTAGACGAAACATCACGTGTTTGTCTCCTGGCCTTGCTTGTTTTGGCTAGCTCCCGTCTCACAGTCAGCTGGTTGGTTCACGCACGTACTATTTATTTTCTTTATTTGATATTTTCAATACTTTATCAACATACCATCAGTAAAAAATATGTTTATTTGTACTTTCAATGCGGAATCTAACTATATATTTTTAAAATATTTTTTCGGTGGCAAAGCCGTCTTAATGAGGAAAAATCTAAATTTCTCCATTTCCATAAAAAGTAAGAAAATCTGTTTATATGTCAATATAAACTTCAATTTTTCAGCATCAAAATAAACCATGATTCTGATCAATGGGTTAAAGGATTTCGGAGCTACAACAGTTTAAAGTTGCTAATTTTATGAAAATACGATAAATTTAAATATTTTAAATTTAAACACTATGAAGTTCTGATGCCTCAAACTTTGCACAAAGCATTGTATCACAGTTCTCTATGTACAAAAAAAGTTTCATTGTATTTAGAAATTGTAAGGTCAATTTTCTCTATATTTCGGTCAATTTGAGATGGAATAGCTCGTACAGTAGAACCCTATTTATCCAAAATAATGCAGGCAGAGGTGATTTCGGATAAGCAAATTTTTGGGTTAATCGTAAATTCAAGAAATCCCAATTATCTGTGATGGATAAAAAAATTATGGTTAAAAAATCTCTCTACTGCTAGCGAAGTACTCTAAAAAATGTATTAATTACACCTTACAGTAACAAGATCTACTTAAACTAATCACATTTATTTTTGCAATGTTTCTTAGGTCCTATGTTCCTCCTTCACTGTATTAGTAAAACATCTGTCGATGATGCCTTCTCACTTTCCTCCACAAAACATAAAAGAATCTGTATTAGAGGATCTATATTCTCCTCACATCCTCAAGTTTTTCTTCAACTGTAATCACTACACGTTTCTGTTTACTCGGCATTTCAATAAAAAATGTAACATACACTGTAATGTTCATGGAAAACACACTTGCACACTACTGGAATATCGTGTATGCAAAGCTTAAACTGCACATAAAGAATCCACACTGTTACTTTAATAATTTATGTTCGATGTGAGGCTACTAATCCTACATAAGTGAAGCACATGCAGGCATTTCAATGGTAGACAATAGCGCTTCTAAGGCACTATCAGATACGTCAATTATTAATGAGCAACCCTCTTTAAGAGTGAGAGAGGAGAGGAAGTGTTTCTTAGACAGTCCCATTAGTGACCAGCAACTCTGCAGTTGCTGGGTTCTTCTTCCCAAACTTTCACATTACAGTATATTGAACTGAACAGTGCAAGTACTGTAGTTTCCTCAAACTTCCCAAAGTAAAAAATGAGTACAGTACAGTAGAACTTCGATTATCATCACCCTATTAACTGATTGGTGGATTATCCGACTGTCTTTCTCTTGTTTTTTTTTTTTTTTTTACAGAAAAATACGAAGTACAGTATTTATATTAGTACGCATTTTTTCTACAAAGGGTCATTACCAGTCTTTACCGTTGTAGTAGGAATGCTACCATTACCGGCAGTAGAAACACTTACTTTAAGGAGGGGTGTTTTTCACAACTTGTAAAATAGTCACTATCTCTTTTCAAAGAAATGACTCCAAGAACTTTCACACAATTGAAAATTCGTGCATAACTTAACCACTCTGTGCAAAAGTCAAAAGAAAACATGTTAGCAGTTTGGGAAAGGAAAAACCGTGGCTCATCTCGCATAAGAGTATGAGACTGGCAGTAGAAATGTGCGCGATTTAGTAAAATAAAACGAGAATAAAGTGCTACACATCATTGTATTTCACTGTTTTTATGTTTTCATTAGTATAACCAGCATATTATATAGTGTAGTGAGCAGTATGAAGACAGCACTGGTTGCAGTATAGTAGAAGTTTCAAATTACGAAACTGTTATGCTCTTAATCTATGAAAATATTTTATAGTACGGGTTATCAGACTTTTTCGATTAACTGTTCAGTCCACCCCCCTTCATTACCATGGATAATAGAGATTCTACTGTATGTGACAAAAAAAAAACTGCTTAAGTTAACATGGGTTTTGGTTGACCGAAGTTCGGATAAACGAGGTTCTACTGTATCAAAAGACATAATCAGTTATACACAATTTTATAATGCACAGCCTAGCCACTCATGAAGCAGTATGCTACTAGTTCAACGAGACAGAGGCCACTCATCAGGTGGCATTAACTTCTGAGTCAATGTAAAAAACATAACGAACAAACTGAAAGAACATCTTCTGTATTCTGATGGTTGTAACTGCCAGAATAGAAAAACTTAATGATGATGAATGCTTCATTAAGATTAGCCATTAATACTTGTGTTACAGTGACACAGGATTTTTTTAATGCGAAATATGCAAATGAAATGTGACTTTATCCATAGTTACATAGAATGTAAACTTAAACAGCGTAAAATAAGATTCCCTAGCCAGTGTATTAATTTATCAATTTATAAACAAGCTAGAAATAAATCATTCCTCTTTGAAGTCCATTACCTCACTCATGACTTCTTCACTAACTTGCAATAAGGATCTGTGGTTATAATGATTCTATTCGTCCTGATAGAAATACAAATGACTCTATAGTCAAGGACTTAAGGATCATCCAGTATTGTCTTGATGGTATAATACTCTTCAAGCACAATTTCAAGGACGACTTGTAGAGATGCCTAAGTGCCCTAAGAAACTCTCCAGGAATCTCTTTTTCCAAAAGTGTACAATGAAAAGTTGAAAATTAATGAATCAAAATGGAATCATCTGCAGCAATTGAAGAGCCTTATTCCAAAAGAATGTCAGTTTTTATGATAATATTCCACACTAAGATTTTTTTTTCAGTATAGGCCTGTATCATTCCTTTATTATGTATGTCTAGTTCATGGCTGAGAAGTTATTTTAGCATGATTACATTTTTATATATACTTTCTGCTCATTATTAGCAACTAACATCAATTTTGTCAATAATAATAATAATAATAATAATAATAATAATAATAATAATAATAATAATAATAACAACAACAATAACAACAGACGGCCATTTCATTAAAAAGAAAGTATATTTGTCCTATTCAAGTAGCAACAGGTTTCTAATAATTTTCTAACAATTCTATTTATCTGTTTAAATATGTAGAGTGAAAGTATTTGTTACCATCTTATTTTCCAGCAATACGTATGTTTCCAAGAAGTCGTAAACTTTTCTCCCCTACCGATTCCATCTTTTATGTCACTTAACAAAGATGTTTGAACAGTATAACCCTCAGTGCTCAGGTCACTTCGGGATTTACCAGCGAAAGAAAGGGGGTTGAGGGAAGTATTAAAAGCAAGTCTCCAGATCCCGTTACTGTTGTCGCTTGCACGCATGCATACTTTGAAGTCTTTAATCCCTTCTCACACCCCTCTTTTTGAGACAATACACAGTCGGTTTTTCCCAATCTCTGAAAGAAAGTAGACACAGTCCTTCTGAAATAAGTTGTCTTAAGTTTGCTCCAATCACTTCAGTAGAAGTAGAAAGATCTTTTTCCACCATGAAAAACGTTCTCTCTGGCAGGTGGCTCACTATGATTTGACAACTTAAAAAAGCATCTTGTTGTGACATGTAACCAAGGAAAGTGAGTACCATATGGGAAGTGCCTATATGCCTGCCCATTTTAACCAAAATAAATGCCTAAACATCTGGGCTCTATTTATTAGCTACGATCTTCAAGAGATTTAATCGTGGTAGACACTGCGAAGCAACACTGGTTAAATGTGTCGTCCATAAAAGTTTTTCATCAAAAATTAATCCTAGGATCTTAGGAGTTGGATTGTACTGAATTTCTTGATTATTCAAATAAATGTGAGGTTTATAGTTTTTTAAGCTGTATCTTCTTGTGAAAACAGTATATTCAGTTTTTGATTGTGAGATACATAGATTCTATTCGGATGCCCAATTACTGACATTATTTACAGCAGTTTGTATAACTCTTAATGTTTCATTTGGATCATTGTTCGTAGCCCATATTGTAACATCATCTGCATAGATACTTATTTTTACCTCAGGTGAAACAACATCAGGTAAGTCATGTAACATTATATTAAATAAATTTTGGCTTAAAACAGAACCTTGAGATATACCACCTATAATTTTTTTGGATAAAGATAAATGATTATTTACTGAGGTTTGAATTGTTCTTTCATTAAGAAAAGAATGTAGAAATCTTAGCATTCTGCCTTTGATTCCAAGTTTCATACACTGTAATAAAATGGATCTGTGAGGTGTATTATCAAAAACAGCTTCAAAGTCTATCATTACAGCTAATGTGGTCTTCTTTTCTGTGAAACCTTTATAAATTTCTTGAGCAAAATATAATAGAGCTTCAGTTGTGCCACATGATGGTCTAAAGCCAAAATAATATGGACTTTAATAAATAAATCTTTATGAAATACGGGAGAATATATTATCAAATACTTGAGACAGGAGACTGGCGAAAATGTGGATGAATATGAGAGAACCTGTAAAATACAGGAGACCTGGCAACCCTAACAACATACATGACCAAGTGAATAACAAAAATTCTGTAAAATCCAATCCAGAAAAGTGGAGGCAACTTTAGAAATAGGAAAATGAAGGAGCCAAGGCCAAGATATTAACAGCTATGCAAGTTAAATGATGAGAGGTGTATGATGGGTTTCAGTGATAACCTTGCCATTCAGAAATTAATAGCCCAACAACAATTTGACAACAACGAGAAGTAGATGTTGATGGTCATCCCAAACTCAAGGACAAAATGGCTTTTAAAGATCTTGTGAAAAAAAAAAAATCACATTTTAAAATTCACAGTCATGTAGAGAGATTCCAATAAGAGTATTTTATGAGTAAGATAAAAAGCTTATATGAGAACAGTGTTGTGCTTCAAAGTGACTTTGCTGAAAATTACTCAATGATGTCACAGGATAAGAACCGATTTACTCATTGGAATCAATACTAACTTTCTATTGTCACTTCAGGTTTATGGTATGTAATGATGTTTTCAAACCTTTCATTAATGTACGCAAATGACCTGATTCACAATAAATGTGCTAAATGGTGAAATCACTGAAGAAAAAAAAAAACTAGTCACCCTAGCTTCTGATTTTTTGTGACAACTATGGAAAGTATAAAAATAAATTCGTATTCTCGAACATTTATTATCAAATTTGTTTTAAAAGCTACCCAAATTGAAGCAAAGCCTGCCTTTAATGTAGAAATTCAACAAAATGCAAATTAATAAGGGACACTACATAAGACTGGAAATAAACAATGCTGAAGAACTGAAAGGCAAACTGTATGAAAAAGTCAATTAAATGAAGAAAGACACATTTCAACAAAACCTCAAAGACAACCAGTAGCACATTTTCGAATGTTCACAGGACATCGTAATCTATTGAGCATCTCAACAAACTAAACTTAATAACAACAAAATGTCCAATATGTAACAAAAATGAAATTTTGAAGAAACAGCAACTTCTCCTCTGTGATAAACTAAACTCTGATAAATAATAGAAAGAGCAACAACGCTGAAGCACTTTATTGGGAAGTAAGAGAAAGAATGATGGAAATTAATTGCCATTCAACTACAAGAACAACACATCTGCCACATGGAGAATGACTACTGGTTTGGATGTGGAGTGGAAACATGGAAAAGGAGCTCTAAGTGGGTTCAGTGGAAATGTAAATTAGTGTATATGGATGGATGTGGAATTCAGTAGTTATTGTTTTGACTGCAAAAGATTTCCAAGTAAACATTCAGAAACATGTAAAGGGTATATGAAAAACTTATATGTTCACAAACAAAATATTCTTAAAAAGAGTTTGGTATTTGTACAATGATGACATAATGTGAACACCATACCACAAATACCGGGACCCCATATGTTCATAAACATTTGCTGGTATTTAAAACAAACATCCCTGTCACAACTGCTTTAAGAAAATAAGAAACTAGAACGAGAATGAGACCACTAAAGTGGTATCTAAGTGATATCTACTTCGATTCTGAAATTGAGTTAAGTAAAATAAATCAGCTGGAAGTGAATACGGGTTTATCTATGTTAGTAGCAAATGAAAGTAACAAAGAAAAAAAAATAATAATATAATATGCCAGTATATGTCAAAGGTTGTGCTGTGAATGAAGACGATAGTGTCAGAATAAAGCAAATTTCATCACCTCATATTAATTTCATTTGTCCCTTCACTCAATGGTGCATCATTCACCCAAACATTCCCATCTATGAGCAACATGTCAAAACTGTCAATCTTTTTGCCACCATATACTCGTATGTTGCTTTCAGTGCATCATGGGAGGCAAACTACATAGTACTATATGAATAGTAATGTAGGAACAGAATGCTGGTGGGGGAAACAGGAGTATCCTGCAAAAATCTCCCACCAAGTGCAATCTTTATCATCAATAAATTCCACTTGGACCTGCCGGGATTCAAACTAAGGTTACCACCATGGAAAGCCAACAGTGTGTCTTTTTACTTGTTATAAATATGTAACGCCTGCTTCAATGGAATACTTGTGTGATACATCATAATTAGTTAAAAAAAATAAGAGAAGAATAAGAAAATAAGAGTGCTATGTTTAGGAAACAACCATTTTTCATCAAGTGTAAGAACTTAAAATATTGAAAGTCCTCACAAACTAGTCAAAATTAGTATTAATACATTCGTTCGAAAAATAATATGTATAACGAAACAGCAATTACAGGTCTTCCACAGCAGTAGCAGCATGTCTGCCTTTTCAAAGAGAGACAACTGTTGTCCTTATTGTGGAAAAGTTCAAGATTCGACAACTGGTATACAGCTTAATACATTAGATACATTCTTACCTGAACTGCAAATTTTCTAGCTGCACATCGACAATAAATATCGACATAATTGAAAACAGTAGTTCAGGTTGAGCATATAGTAATGCAAGTTTATAATATGCACATATGTAACATTTTCCCTCCTCTCCAGATTTAAAAGAAATCCCCGAGAGATTTTGCACCTATGGCACGCGGTAAGAATTTCAGTAGAGCAAAAGCAAAGTTTGAAATGAGGACCAATAAAATTATGATGGGCTGGATGCTGTACATCAGCGTTTCTCAAACTATGGTCTGCGGACCACCTGTAGTCCTCGAGGTCTGCCCTTGTGGTCTTTCAAAAAAGACAGAAGAAAAAATAAAATTCAAAAGAATTGCGTATCAAACTACCTGAAAATCTCAGTCTGGAAATGACACAGCAATCGCCTTTCACTTTTTCTCTCAGTACTGACATTTTATGAAATGTATTACCCTACCCGTCTGTCGACTTCCCACTCTACTCTCAGTAACAAAAGAGAGATTTAAAGCACTATGAACATGGGATTTCTCGCCATCTTTCCCTACACATTTTGGTGCCGTACCTGTAACATAGCCAGGGACCACCCAAATCCGTAACAGAGGACCAAAGTACCTAATCTTTTCATGTATTTATGACTAACAGTTTTGCTAACACCCAGTCTGCACATAGAAATGGTCACACCAATAATAGAACATGCCAAATTGCATCCTTACTTGTTTCAAATTGGGTATGTTTCTGCATTAATTTTTTTTTTTTATTTCTGTTTTTCCAGATGATGATATAAGAAATTTTAGACTCCACCTATTTTAAAATCCGGGCGAATCAGATCCAGAAATTCAAATTACAATAATTTTCTAATTATAATTTTTGTAGCCAATCACAAGTAACTTATAACAGATTCTGTGCATTGTCAATTCATCGCTTGCCTGTTAGCAGTTTGTTGTTTGAAATCCTTATGTGGTACATGCTAGTAGTTGTCTATGTCTCTGTTAAATAGTGCCCATTATACATAATGAATAACTGGTTTCGATCCAGATCTTTGAAAAGAAAGGAACGTCATGATACGCTTCATTTAGGCAGTGTTAATAATTCAGAAGCTGTGTGTGAAGATATTAATATCAGTGATACTAGTGCCATTAATGAAATATCTAGACATTCAAATATAGAATATCTGTGCAAGAATCGGCAGGCTCATCCATTTCATTAATGTGAATACCAATATTTATTATTTTTAGTTAATAGGTTAAAGATTATCCAACTCTGAAGCCTTCAATTATAAAAAGAACGAAAGTGAATTTTCTTCTATTAACATTAACCTAATTAATTCATAATAGTATAAAATGAATTAAATTAAATTAAATTAATGAATTCTATTTTAAAATATGAGTATACTGGTAAATTAAAATATGCTACAAAAATGATAAATTTGCTTTCGAAGGGAACAAGAGTAAGGTGGTCCGCGGAACTGTTCTGATTTTAAAAAGTGGTCCCCACTTCTAAAGAGTTTGAGAAATGCTACCTACATCATTATTTCTTTTATACCGCCTGAAGAAGTACAGTTGCTGTATTCACATGGAGGCCATAACTCAAAATTACTAATTTCTGAGTTACTCCTTTTTACCGCGCCCCATAGAATTATTTATATTATAAAACCTACCTTCCATGGTTTTCCTGGTTCAAATTCAGGAACAAGGTCAGTGAATGCAGCTGAACTAGGTTGTGTAGTGACTGGCCAGGAATCTTTACTATCAGGCTGACCACCTCCATCACTACTGGGTTCTGGCCATCCATCTGAATTTGGACGACTAACTGTTGACCACGTTCTGGAACGGAAACATTATTATTTTCCACACTGTCTATTTCCTCATTATTATTTTCTATAATGTTATTTGGTGACTGTCCTGTCTTATAATCCATTTCCAGGAAATATTGTTCTCCAACCTTAAAGTTGGCACTCGACAGTAAAACCTCACTTTTCGTAAATGAATAATCATTTTCTATGAACTTTGAAACAATATGTGCTTTATACATTCATTGTTTCAAATTCACTATAATACCAACTTTAAGCTAAATTCATTACTTCCTATAAATTTCCTTCCTCTAAGAACTTATCATTACATGAAAAAGAAAATTCTTTTGATATGGGTCTATACTGCAAAATACAATTTACTATATGACTTGAAAATATGCGAGTGTGAGAGAAGGGGCATGGAGGCAGAAAAGGAGAGAAGAAACAAAACATGGGGCTTTCGAAAATTATGGCACTAATGCTGGCTGATATGTATCTAAGTATATCACAATTTTGATGTATAATGCCACCCTACCCCATTATCTCCTGGCCTAGTTGCCTCGTAAGTGTTGTCATGTTGTATCACTTGTGTGGTTCAGACCTGTCTTCGAACAGTTGACTAAACAACAACAATGACCTCTACTAAAAGCTATGTTATTACTATTCGAGTAAATATTCTGAAGAAAGAAAAATCAACACTATGGGGGCAGTAAACATGAAATTAAACTATAATTATTGAAATATCAAGATTTTGAACAAATGACAGTGTGATTCAGTGAGGTAAGAAGGGAAAGAGAATACTCACGGATCAGTCTGACCCAAACCAAGTGGGTTGATATTTGGGGAAGAGTGACTCTGGGGCATAGACTGCTTTGTTGTAGTACCAGGAGCTCGACTGAACTCATTACTTGCATTATCACCTTCTTTGTCACCAATTAAAGGAAGCTTCCACTGATTCAATCGAGACTGTTGGCCTTGGAATGTAGACTGCTGAAAACAAAATTAAAAGTGCTAATACTTTGAACTTCAAAATACAATTCAAATTCAGCCCCCAGTACAACACATTAAGTTTAAACTTACACATCCAATCTGCATGTTAAGTTTAAACTTACACATCTAATCACTTGTGCATTTATTCATGATTGCATTTATGAATGCCGGTACATGTATTCCTACAATGCAAATTTTACAAAATGAAGCCTTTTAAAAATGATACAGTATTAAGAGCTTTAAAAATTATCCACATTAATAAAATTGTTGAATTTCTTCAAATTAGCTCTGCAACAGACAAAATAGACAGAACCACTAAAAAGAGAGCCTAACTGATTTTTCATTTTCAATAGTGCAACTCACTTTTGAGATGTACAAATATTTATAGAGAGACATCTGTATCAATTGTATATAGCACCACCTGCAGGAAGACAATTTAGAAACTTTGTGTCACTACTTTAACTGGTAACAAGTCTAATTAAAAATAAAATAGAAGAGGTAGAAGTTTTCTTACAATTGGTTCCAGACTAATAGAAGATGAGACATTATCATTAAAGAAAACTGTCAACTTAAGGTGCTCGTAATATGGCAAATAATTTTATTTCACTGTTATAGGTAAGAATAATTTATTCCTATGTGACAGTGAATTGGGGTAAAAAGTTTTGTAGAGCACTAGTTTCGAAGTTTAAGTGCATTTATGTGTTTAAAAAGTACCTCGACAGACAATTTCAATTTAGTAACAATCCTATTTACAGTTATCATGCTCCTTTATTATTTTTATTATTATTATTATTATTATTATTATTATTATTATTATTATTATTATGTACCGAACAATAACTTTAGTCGCGTTCCGATGTGAGTATTTAGGGTCAGAGTTTGAACTCTGAACCTTCAGTATATACTAACCGATAACTTTCCTAACTTGTTTGGATATGAAAATATGCTGCCTGGTGGTAACTTTTTTTTTTCTTTTTTTTTTTTTTTTTTTTTATCTTTCAGTAACATAGTTTCACACATGAGAGTTGCCAACATTGTTTATGAGAATAGTTATATTAATTATTGTTAAAGGACCATTATGTTTTCTTTGCAGTTCTGTAATTCTTACAACATTATTCATCTTCATTATAGTTCTCCAAGACTATTTTAACTTCATACGGTTCTGCAATTTTTATTTACTATTTGACCGAGTATATCCCTCTTTCTTTTATAGTTCCATGTTTATCCTCTATTTTACAATTTAATCAGCTGAGAGGTAAGTAGTCTTCTACATTTCATCAACACAGAGATGCAAAGCTGTAACTAGGTAAATTGCAGCTGCAAAAGTAGTGTCTTGTGTATGAACAAACAGGTTTGCAACCTATGTCGCAACTTTCACATTTCTTGGGTTGCACAGCACACAGCACGAAAAGCTGCCATAGGAAAGTTGTAGTAGCAACATATGACCGTACCTTTGCAAGTTTTGACAGTGCAAAATTCAATGCACTAATTCCTTCATGCAGCTGATAAACCCAGGAGGGCTAATTTTTGCAGCAGCTTTAGAATGATTCAGTGAGAAGGCTCATTATCATTTCAATGTGTATGTGGTATGTCAAGAAGCAGGGTGGAGTGGAGAATACCCGCATACCATAATGATAATGAAAACGCTGTTACAACCACTAAAATTCTCTGTATAATATTGTGAAGTATCAGAATATAGTATTGTTGGACCAATATTTTTGACAAATATAATGAAAACCCTTTATAATAGCCCTTTACGCGAACAAGACTGTCTTCTTTTCCTCCAAGAAATGGGTGTTAATTTTGGATAAACGTTTTTCTTCCTTCCCCCTCCCTTCATATTGCAAATGCAATCCTGAAAATTCTCCATGAACATTTTGAGAACAGTGTTGTGTGATCAAAGTCCAGAACGATAGTCCTGGCCACCATACTCACCCTATCTTAATCCCTGTGACTACTTCTCATGAGTTTTCCTGAAGGATACTGTGTACAGGAATAATTCACACAGTAATGAAGATCTCAATTTCGACAGCAATAACTCGAATCACAAGAGAGACTCTTACAAGATGTGGGGAACTTCAGAAAGCTATTGCAGATTAGGGAAGCCAATGAAGTAAATAATGAAAATGTTTTCATATGATTATCATTTTCCCAAGTTTACTGATTACATAATCCTCTGACTGAGGTTCTGGCTGGTATGTATGTACATCTATTATCAGGCAGTACATCTCACTTGATGATGTGTCAGCAAAAGAACAATTGTTTCTATGCATCTGAAGTCTGACTAGTGTTTTGTAGCTAATCGGCAATGCATGCAATGGAGGGGGAAAAGGAACTGGCCACCCTACCCCATTATCTCTTGGCCTAGTTGCCTCATAAGTGGTGTTTTTTTGATATCACTTGTGAGGTTCAGACCTGTCTTCGAACAGTTGGCTAAACAACTGATTATATACACACAGAACAGTTTATAACTTATTATACAGTTAGAAATGAACTTGCATGAAAACAGAAGCATCTTTTCTCGAATCCCCTGTATATTACGTGTTTTGATAAATATAAACTTGTTAAACAACAAATTTGTTTCAAACTGTGTAAATAACATTGCTGAAATACATTCAGGTCCATAAACAGGAACAATCACATGTCTCCAAATCCTAAGCCAATCACGAAAGTATTGTGTGTAAATATATCTCATTTCTATTGTACGTCCTTACACAATATTAAAAAGGATAAAGAAAAACAAGCTTACAAAACTTCTGTAAATCAATAATGATAATACCTGTGGTTCCTTTATATTTAATCCTTCGAAATTAGCCTGTATTTGAGTTAAAGGATCATGCACATTGGTTTTGAAGAAGTCTTGCTGAGGACCTTGCGGAGTCATATGGTGTTGTTGCTGTTGCTGTTTTACATATATGGCTTGTTGTGATGCTATTTGATTCTGTAAAGAGGCAAAATAACAATCATATCAAAAACGTAATATACATGTCATCAAAGTTCAAATTATCTAATCACTGGAGTTTTCATGTACAGTAGAATCCATCTTAACAAGCACCAAAGGGACCAGGCTAGTTCCAGATACGAGATTTTGCAGGGATAATTGAATAAATATTTTTAAAAATTGCCTATTCGTATTTTATGATACCAACTGATGAAACTGTAGCCATGTGAAGCTTATTCCTCAATCACCTGATCATAACTAAATAACATAAAAACTGTGTAGATTGTCTTTATTAAAGCACACCACACAACACATATAATACTCGAACATTCACTGAACATGAAAGTTCGTTCTTTTCTTTAGAAGTTATTAGTGGAGTTGTAACAGTTCCTGTTACTAAACAGAGTACTGTATTTGAATTTGTTATTAGCATTTCTTCACAAAATTTAAAAACCAACTTTTACATTATATTTTGTGAAACATGTTTAAGGCGTGTGTAGAACATCCCCACATTTTTCCTGCCAGTGGTTTCAAGAATGTGAACTCCTTTTCTCTCTTTTTAAAAATACACGCAAGATGTTTCTTCCATGATAATTTTGTGTCAAAAACCACCCTCTAAATATTTGGTCTCATATGTCCCATTTAATGTTTCACCATACAAATGTAATGAAATTTTCGAAATTTTCTTCCTCAGAACAGTTTAAAGCTTTGTGAGCATTTATTTTCGTTTAAATCTTACATAACAATTCTGTGGATGTATTAGGGCTTCTTGGGCTGTGTTCATTAATTGTTGACTGATTTTTTGGTCTAGACAACCACATCACCACATCATTCGCAATAATGAGATTTTCATTTGAGCTCTTTCTATTAATAGTGAGAACTGAACTCCATAGCAAGCTCAACGAGTCTGTATTTCTATTTGAGTAGGTATATAGGTCATTAGGGGGAAAGGAACTGGCCACCCTACCCCATTATCTCCTGGCCTAGTTGCTTCATAAGTGGTGCTTTCTTGGTATTCACCAATATATAAACATTCTTTAGAAAACGATTTCGTGCTGAAATATATAAAAAAATTAAAGTTTAGTAATATAGTCTGCTATTGTGGTTATGTGGATAGCATGTGCACTTCCCGATCAAGCAGTACGAGGTTTGATTCCTAGTGTGGGCAATGGAAGAAATTTATCTTCAGTCCATAGGACTGAGTGTTTTCCATTGTCTTGCGATTGTCCTGTGATGTCTCTGTGCTAGTCCTCGTAAATACAAGTCTCATTCCACCCTGCATAAACACAGACTAGCAGAATTTGGCAAATCAATATTCCACTCGAAATTTCAAATTTCTGTACATTAAACGCATCTCTCCCTTTTGTAAGAATTTGGGGGGGGGGGGGGGTTGATCTTATAGGCTAACAAACATGGCTTATATTACATACATATATACATAAATAAATATATTACCTGTAAATTTGAGATTTGCTGCTTAGTTTTAGTAATCTGCACAGAGATATGAAGTACAGCACTAGAGCCACCTTTGAGAGGCTGCACCTGAACAACTGCTTGCTGCTGCATTAACTGTTGTAACACCTTGATTTGTTGCAACAACTGGTTCAGCAACAGCAAAGTCTGAGGTGCCAACGGTTGATTCAGGATCTGTCCATACAACATGCATACACTCAGTTTCTAGATTATTCAATATTACCATTATTTACACCATTACAACAGAACTGTATTAAAATAGTTCTAGCAGAAGAAACATACAAAACTAGCAATTAAACTTTATGCAACTGAAGCTCATATTTGGCGCAGTAATGTAAAAATACTTCTGGCACAATAACATAAATTTAAAAGTATAATAAAAAAAATACACTCCTGAAATGAGAAGTAATTTGGTAACAGACACATATGGCTCAATATCAAAATAGACTGCATTTTTTAAGAACTCTAAAAATGTTGGATTTACTTACCAAATCCTTAGAAATAAGATTTTGGTATTGACAGAGCCGAAAATTGAAACTTCCATGCTTGCTTTACAATAAGCAATTTTATATATCCACGTTAATAAAACTCCTAACTATGCTTAGAACTTCGTATTTCTCCTCCAACAGTTGCATACACGACAATAAACTCAAAAATATTAGAAAATCTTTTGATAATTTTCCCTGAATACTGAAGATCTTCGTATGTTATCAATACCCACTCACCAATATCTTATTTAGTACTTTCTATAGGAACATCTGTAACAAGGGTGATATTAGTGTAAATTACAGAATGATTATGTAATATATAAATTCAGCACTTAAAAAACATTAGTCGACAAATTTGAACTTTTTTTCCATAACAGGAACGAAATAGGCAGAACTTAGCTAATTAGCATTTGCTAAACACGAAAATGACAGTGAGAAAGTCATAATATATCACGTTCTGTATATTATGCTCTCTTAGTTCGAAAAGTCAAGTTATTTACAAATTAAAAATTATAAATGTAAACCCTCATAGGCAGTTATAAAAAGATGAAAACTATTAAATTAATATCAAATCAACAGCATTTTTCAACCTTTTTCAACATGCGGCACAATAAAGGTGTAATTTAAAATCCTGCGGCAGTTAAGTAACACCTACTTTTGAACTCCCTTCTAACCACTGCCTGCTTAGCCGATCCAATAGAAACTGAAGTCATCACTCACCTTTCCAGCACCTTAATGCAAATGCAGACAGCACTGCCAAAGGGGGAGTTTCTGAAAATCGTGTCAAATGGGCCCTATTTTTCTAGATATTAGCATTTCAATTTCCTTATAGCTCTTACAAGTCTGACGTATGGAGTTGGGAGGTGTTGTTAGAAGATAAGGTGCTGAACTGACAATTGTATGGTTGATAGTTAGAGCTATAATGATTACAGTTTATATTTTTTATCAGTTCCTTTTATTATTATATTTATTTTATATCGCAATATCATGAAAAGATGATACCCTGTGAGTACACACAACTTCAACATCATCAATAAACAACAAAGCTTATCCTATTAGGAATTCTTACAATATAAGAGAAATTGTGCAAATTGTGCAAAAAAAAAAAATTTTTTTTTGGATACATGAAATGAAAATTATAATATATTATAGAGAGTAAAGGAATAAGTGATATTAAAGTATATTTTCATGCCATTCGTAATATCTTCTTTACCATCCTTTTCGCCAGCATAGGTTTCTAATTGCACACCACTCATTGAAGTCTTATGTTAAAGTTGTCTTTGACCCCAACACTCTTAACTGTTACTTTGCTTACTGTATAATTAACAGTCCTCAACGTCTTTCTTATTTTTAAGTAGAACCTTTCGGAATAATTGTTGACTCCTCTAGAGTTATCTTGTAATTGAAAAAAAAGAATAAAAATTATTAAAAAATACAGTAAAAACTGACTGGCAACTAGGCTTGAACAATCAACCTTACTGTTATTAGTCCAGCACCTTATCCATTCCATTATTGGACTTGTACAACTGCATTACTTATTTTATGTCTTATAAGGGCCGTAAGGAAATTGTTCAATGTCATTGTGAAGCCATTAATGCTCTTGCTCTTCAAAACTTTTAAATTGCCATTTTCTCTGTAGATAGTGTATCACAGATGTTCAGGTGGTATCTCTTCTTGATTGTTGCATAGAGAGCATAATGGTTTAAGTCAGAATTCCTAATTTGCATAGATGGTTCACTAAACAATCGTGATGTGATGAATGCTGTAAGGAAATTCAAAAGTTAAAATTTTGAAAATCAAGTCCAATTTCACAGGATTTTCGGATGGGTATTGTATTTTTAAATCATGCCGACAGAACTTATGAAAGTTCACAAAAATCGGTGGCTTGAAAACTGTGGCCTCCCCTTATCAGTTATCACTGTAATGTAAACACTTCTTTTAGCTCTTTAAGAGTAATGAACATAAAACTCTACCTGTCTGTTCACCTACTGTTTGCCTCCGAAAGTGTCTGATTAGTTGAATATTACAGATGTTGTTATAATGCATGGTTAAATGTAGAGCACTATTTTTAATAGCACTAAAGCATGAGCAGCGATTGTGAATAAAAATCGAGATAGCCAGTGGTAGAAATGTACACCAATGTCATCAAAGGTTACTTGAAGGTTGTGGCAATGATGCACTACCGTATTGGATGGTTGCAAGATGGGTCTCTGCCACTAATTATTGAATGACCCATCTATAAAAGAAATTTTCATTATCCCTCTCAAATACAATGAAATAGCAAAACAGGATTTAGCTAATAAATGCTATTTCTTCAAGTAATTATGCTATAAAATGCTATTTTTAAATCTATTTTGCTATTACAGTAGACTACAATTATCCAGACCTCCAATCATCTGGATCCCCAATTATCCAGATCGATTTGGGGGAAAATACAAAAATTAATACTGTACAGTAAATCGTGAGAAGAATGGCGAGAGCGCGGGTCGTCGACCTTCACGTGTCCTAGTTGGGTGTTGAAGGCAGTGATCACTTGATCGCTGGCTGAAGGACACGACTCCAACCCCTACTCCCAAGTATACCTTCCGCCCTCACTACTTGATCTCTGCCAGTTCACGCTACTGTTTTGCACTGTATTAAGGCATTGTACTTTGACTCAGTATGTGTTTTTACTTGGGTTCAAAACGTAAATGTGGTTCTTTCACAAAGTGATAAAGTTGAAATCATAAACCAGTTGAATAAAGGTGTGTCTGGTAAACAACTGGCTGTGTGATTTGATGTAGGAACTTCTACAATTTACAGTACAGTATATATTACAGTACAGTACATACATACCTATGTTTTTTTTTTTTTTATTTTAGTGGGTTATTTTACGACGCTTTATCAACAGCTTAGGTTATTTAGCATCTGAATGAGATGAAGGTGATAATGCTGGTGAAATGAGTCCGGGGTCCAACACCGAAAGTTACCCAGCATTTGCTCATATTGGGTTGAGGGAAAACCTCGGAAAAAACCTCAACCAGTTAACTTGCCCCAACCAGGAATTGAACCCGGGCCACCTGGTTTCGCGGCCAGATGCGCTAACCATTACTCCACAGGTGTGGACATATACCTATGTTTGCTTAGCTAGTTTTTATCAATAAAAATTGGGTTTTACTTCGTCAGACATCGTTTTTTCTTAATTATTTCAGAGCTATATCCAATTATCTAGATTCCTGCATATCCAGATCGGCCTGAATCAGCCGGTCCCCAATTAGTCCGGATAATTGGAATTCTACTGTAAATACAGAAAATCTTCTTCTTCTTCTTCCCTTCAAGTATTAGGCCAATTGGCCTGTTACAATCTCACAGTTGAATTTTCAATCCAGCGCTTCTTTGGACGACCAAGAGATCT
The DNA here is from genome assembly GCF_040183065.1 of Periplaneta americana. Classification (NCBI taxonomy): domain Eukaryota; kingdom Metazoa; phylum Arthropoda; class Insecta; order Blattodea; family Blattidae; genus Periplaneta; species Periplaneta americana. The sequence goes on along the minus strand of NC_091128.1, from coordinate 56,606,056 downwards.
CTTCCCGTTTGGACGATAGTGGGATTCTATCTCTATGCATGTGATGCAGATAATTTATCCAGTTGTTCTGATATGTTTTACGTGATTAATTACAGGTTCTAGTTGTAATTCTTCCATTACATCTTCATTGCATTTGTGACCCCATTTCATATATCCCGCTGTATATCTCATTCATTTCATTTCATTAGCAGTTATACTGCTTTCGTCTTTCTTCCTCAATGTCCATGCCTCACTGCCATAACAAAGTACAGGTCTCGCCAAGGTCTTGTATAGGCGAATTCGAGTATGCCTTTGTACTAGGGAAGGTTTCACATGGTGTTAATTATTCCCACTGTTTTGGTCTATTTAGAAATTTTCTGTGAAATGTCTATTTCATAGAAAAAAGATAATGTGTATCCGAGATATGTAAAATAATTTAATCCTTTCTAATATTTTTGAATCTAAACATATTTTGCTAGGCACAGGGTATTTTCCGCAGAAGGCTATAATTTTAGTTTTTTCTTTATTGATTTTCATATCATATTTAATTCCAATTTTGTTAAAATTAAAAATTGAACGTTGTAATTCATCTTCTGAGGATGCCACTAGAGCTAAATCGTCTGCAAAAAGTAATGAATCTAGTTGTAAATGTCTATTGAGTTGTATATATCCATGAGGCAACTGTTTCCATTCTCTAATTATTTGATTCATATATATAATAAATAGCAACAGAAAATTAATGCCACAATTTTACAGCACTAGCAATGGGCACTAAAGATCAATTAATTTACCCCTTTTGCTCGTTTAATTTTATTAGTGCTATATAACAAAAATCACGTTATAATCATATTAGCATTATCTTGCCACTAATGCAATCCATATTAGGGACATACACTGTTCATACTCATCTTCAATCTGGAATTAACACCATATGAAGACACCATATGAAGACATACTTCTTGCTTAGTCTCCCTCCAATCTGAAATCGGTGCTGTCAAACTAATGTGAACTGAATGTCCCTACCTTGTATGATGCAACACGCAAGATTCCCATATACAGTAAAACTTGCTCAAAGGGAATCTCAAGGACTGAAATGTTTTTCCACATTAGATAAGTTTCCGCATTATACAAATTTTGTAAATATATTACCGGTATCATAGTACATACCTTTTCATGGTGAAACTTGGTCACGCTGGCTGATGTAAAGAATATGTTGGTGTTGACATATTTTTTACACTACACTATATTTTACACTTTATTACTGTATTAACACTGCATAATTATTTACATGTTTGATCTAGATCATTAAGATTTTTTCTACATATCTAACAAAGAAACTTGTTTCCATTTTTTTGGTGCCATGTCTTTTTCAATAGAGTATTTAACTGAATACAATAACTCAAGAAGACTGGGAGAGTTTGAGTCAATGGCATCACTGATGCACTGAATAGCTTGTTCATGTGTGCGGATCTTATTTTCAAACACCTGTCTGGCTTCTTCTTCTTCTTCCTCCTCCTCTTCCTCTTCATTTTCTTCTCTTTTAGCATTTCTTGCGCTAGAAGGGATGTAGCTGACTTAAAATTATGTGTGACAAGATTGTCACTTCCAATAAATTCCTCTGCATTGTCTGGAAGATTTTTTTTCTCTGCAAAGTGTTGATATTGTAATTGTGTTTTCGTTTCCTTCCTTCATTCCATCTCCATCATCACTGTCTCCAAATTCAGTTTTAACAAAACACTTATTCACAGTGTCTGCTTTAATTTTCTTTACTGCTAACCCGATCCAATTCACAGCATCCAGAATTGATACAGATCTGGCCAAAGCATAAGAAATGTCAGCTTCTTCCACATTTGCGATCAAAGATTGCATTAAGAAGTGCCTGTGTGTGACTTGAACGTGTAAATTTACTCCCATATCCTTGGGCTGTAATACACTTGTTGCATTGGATGGGAACCATTACATTTGAAAGTTATTTTTGGGTGACAAGTGGCATTATCTAGGAAAAGAATCACCTTCCGATTTTCTTTCTTCACTTTCGCATTAAAGAAATTTAACCACTCTTCCATTGTCAATGCAGTCATCCAAGCCTTTTTGTTGTTTCTCCAAATCACTGGGAGATAATCAATTTTTAGGTTCTTGAAACATCTTGGTTTTGCCACCTTTTCAATTACGAGAAGTTTTTCCATTTCTCCTGCCATATTCCCACACAATAACAATGGAAGTCTTTCTTTCGACATTTTGCCCCCAGCACTCTTTTCTCTCTTAATCACCAGTGATTTTGTTGGTAGTGCAGAAAAAATAACCTGTTTCGTCTGCATTGTAAATGTTCTTGTCTTCATAACCTGAAATCAACTCTTTAACAATTTTGGTTTCCACTCACTCACTCACTCGCTCACTACACTTTCATCCACATCTTTCGATTCCCCACAAATTTCGTTCCATACAATATTGTGTCTCTTTAAACTGTCCAGCCATCCTGTAGATGCCTTAAAGTGGTAATTTCCAAGAAATTTGGCTACTGCGAAAGCTTGACTTTGAAGCATAGGACCGAATATATGCATGTCTTTTGACATTGCATTAGTGAACAATTCCCACATTATGTCATTAATTTCCTCATTACTTGTTGTCTTAGCCTTCCGTTTCATCTGACCATTTCGTTGTAACCACTCATTCATTATTTTGAACTTTTCTTTAGGCATGCTATAAATTTGCGTTTTACCACGCCTGAACCGCATCATGATTTCCCGCACTGAAAGTTTATCTTTTTCTTTAACTTCGATCACACTCACATTTTCATTAAGCAATAACGTCATGTACAACTTAGCCATGCTTTTCACTCTGAAGACAAATCAACTGACTGGTTTGTTAGAAGTGAAACTTTTGTTTGCATTTAAACACATGTTTAGACCTACTTGTCTGGTTCCTGCAAATTGCTTAGGATTTTCTAGAAAACCCGATTACAGTAAAGACAAGCTTTGTTATTGCAAGGAACAGCATTTTCAGTTTCCTTTGATTGCAATTTTGTCTGTTCCAATGTCATGTTCCTTTATGTACTGTAGGCCATAGAGTATTACTGGGAAAACCAAATAAAGCGCTGACGAACCTCTTACAGAAAGAGATCTCACTGTCTGTTTTCTTTAACTGTTCTTGCCCAATATAATAGGATTAGCACCTGTACCTATACCTGTACACACTAGCTTCCTTTTGTTCCTTATAAAGTTATTTGCAGACTCAAACATCCAAATTAAACGGTAGAAGTCAGGGCTATACAAACATGTTTTAGAATGTCCACATTATACAAGTAGTTTTTGATAAATTTCTTTCAAATTTCTTTCTGTTTCCGCATTGGGCAGATTCCGCAATATATAAGATAAATAACACTATAATGCCTATTCCATCTGCTGGGACTAGAGGATTTGTTCACATTGAACAAGTTTCTGCCTTATTCACGTTTCACTTTGAACTAGTTTCACTGTATATTTTTCATCCTTTGAATGTTGCCCATGCTAAAAACTCTGACTTTATGGAGCAATTTGCTTCATTGTCAACAAAGGGGAAAAAATACAGGCCATTCTCCAGTGTATATTATAATAAAACTATCAAGTCACAAGAACAAGTTAAAGATCATGATAAGTAGATTTACTCCAAATATGTACAACATAATGCTAAAGATATCTGGGCTATTTAAAAATTTCTACCATTCTCTTGGAAACTTGAATATTATTTTCAATAACCTGTAATAAAACAATGAACTAATTTAAGAATTAAAAAAAGGAAAGACAATTTAATAAAATGTTAAACACATTGATTTATTGCTCAGGATCATGAAATGCAATCTATTTTGATACTGACCAATATGACACTGTATCCTACTTTTCAAACATAAAATACTCCAATAATTACATATGTAAGAATTTATGACCACAAAAGTCTCTTGTTTTGTATTTAACATGGGGGGAATGGTACTTACCTGATGGTTAAGATAGCCAGCCTGAACTGCCATCTGAATTTGTTGCACCAACATTCTAAGTTGAGCTGTTGATGGCTGATTCTGTGGAGGGCGAGGTGCTTGACTGAATGGCGTCTGTTGCTGTGCTGGTGGCTGCTGAGGTGGGGGCTGCTGAGCGATTATTTTCTGCACAATGGCAGGACTGATATTATTAATACTGGCCAGACTAGCATTGGGATTGTTCAAATTGTTGAGGAGACTAGGAGTATTGTTCACACCAGTACCCTGCAAAGTTGAAAAAACAATGTGTAACAGATTGATTTAAATCACAAAATCAAAGTTAAAAAAAAAAAAAAAAAAAAAAAACAATCCCATGTACACATTACTCCTTGAAGGGGAGAATTTGCCATGTTTACACTGCACTACATAACAAGCTCTTGAAACTTTCACTATAACTAAATCACAAAATTCAAGTTCTGCTTTCATTTTATCGTATTTCATAATTGTTACAATTTATTAAACAGTTTATATTTAATTTTAGGACTATGTATAATAAGAACTTTCTTGTGTTAAATTTTAACGTATCTTGTTAACATGTTTCGACCTATTTTGGGTCGTCTTCAGAACTGGTCATTGTTGGTCTTGGCGCCTTTTGTTTCCTGTGAGGGTGCGTTCGTAGTGTAGAGTCAAAGAGTGTATGTGTTTTGAAATTGAGTTGTGTGTTGAGAATATCGTTGGGGTGTATTTTCGTGTGTCTGTATATTTCATATTGTTCTAGAGTGTTGAGTATCTGCCTTTTTGGTTGGATGTGTAGTATTTCCATGTCTGTGTTGATGTCTCTGTAGGTGTGGTTGGCATTCGTGATGTGCTCTGCATATGTGGAGGTGTTTTGTAATTTTGTTATGGCTGTGATGTGTTCTTTGTAACGTGTTTGAAATGATCTGCCTGTCTGTCCTATGTAGAAGTTGTTGGAGGTGTTACATTTGAGTTTGTATACGCCTGTGTGGTTGTATTTGTTTGTTTGTGTTGTTTGTGTTTTGAGATGTTTTTGTAGAGTGTTATTTGTTCTGTAAGCGATGTTATAATTTAATTTCTTGAATGTGGTTGCAATTTTATGTGTGTTTTTGTTCATTTCAAACACGTTACAAAGAACACATCACAGCCATAACAAAATTACAAAACACCTCCACATATGCAGAACACATCACAAATGCCAACTACACCTACAGAGACATCAACATAGACATGGAAATACTGCACATCCAACCAAAAAGCCAGAAACTCAACACACTAGAACAATATGAAATATACAGACACACGAAAACACACCCCAACAATATTCTCAACACACAACTCAATTTCAAAACACATACACTCTTTGACTCTACACTACGAACGCACCCTCACAGGAAACAAGAGGCGCCAAGACCAACAACGATCAGTTCTGATGATGACCCAAAATAGGTCGAAACATGTTAACAAGGTACGTTAAAATTTAACATAAAGTTCTTATCATACATATTCCGAAGTGATACAGTGTTAAAAGTTGTGTAATCAAGATGTATACTTAATTTTAATTATAACCTGAGATAATGAGATTTACATGCAAAGATAAATCTGTGCCAAAATCTGTAAGAACAAGTCACACTATGAGGTCTTGACAGCTAAGACAGAATTTGCTTACACATAACAGCATTTGTGTTAATTGCACGTTCTAGATAATGAGATTGTGAATCTCTTCAAGAAGTTAAGACCCATTCACAATGAAAACATAAATGTTAACTCAAGACATGAAAACGAGTCATGTGAAGATGCCATTCACAATGAAAACATAAGCATAATGCGAGAACGTAGCACAGCTTCCTAGATTTAACATGGAAAGGGAATATGTAGATATGGCCTACTGAATTAGCTGATGAATAGTTTCCCAGAAGTATGGTATATTACGAAACTGGAAATTGCACCAAATTATATTGTACAGCTGTACAATTTATGTTTTGCACGTTGTATTAGCTTCTCTTTGTGCCGTTCGTCTCCCGAAGCTCCTCCATTATCTTTTTCTACTCCCGAGCAGATCAGTAAATATTCTCCCAAATCCTCGGTTCCTTTTCTTTTCTTATTTGTTTCTGTTATAGTCATAATATCTATCTTTTTCTCATCTATCTCTCTGAGCACCACCTGCAGTTTTGATCCTACCAATTGTCCAGTTTTCTAATAGAGTAGTCCTTGAATTTTGCAGATTGTCGTCAATCAAATTGTCCATCCTCATATTTCCATTGACTTTTTCAGTAATGAATTTGTTTCCTTGCCACGTTATGAGCACTTTGCAGACAAGGATGGTGGTAGGACTACTACCTCAGAGCAACCAAACAAACTTCTGTATGTATTAACCTCTATAGAGAAGTCTGCTCCATCCACTCTTCAGGCCTTGAAAATACTATGTATTTGCAGCCTTGCCGACCGCTGCACGTTTCTCCGTGCTGGGGTTCCCAACCGGTGTGTCACGCAGCCCCATGAAGTGTGTCAGGAAATTTTGAAATTGAAAAATAAATTTAATACTATCCAGAAAGTCTCTTTACAACGCATTTTTTTTTATTTATAACAAAGTCTTTGATATGGTACATTTTATTTTGAGACAGACTTTACCAATGAAACGTGAACATCTGCAACAAGGCTCAGTTTAATTTTTCTGCCTGGCGATAATTCAAATGAAAGTGAGCACTGCAACAATGCTTAGTAATTCGTTTACTCTTTCCACTTAGTAATAAAGTTTAGAATCGTCAGAACATATTGGCCAGTTTCAGTATATATGTGAGCAGGTGATAGTGCGACTATTTTATAAAAATTGCTTCTTTTAGATTTTATCATGGACAAATTTTTAATTCGAAAAAGACAATCTGAATCAAGTTCTGGGTTAGATGACAGCAGTGCTAATTCAAATAATGTGAGCGAAAATTCCCTTCAGGGTTCACAAAAACGTATTACGTTTTGTAAATATAGTGATGAATATTTGCAATATGGTTTACGTGGCGTGGCAATGAATATGAACAAAATCTCGAGTGTCTTATATGTGGTGCCGAAATAAACTAAAAAAAAAATATTTATAACTCTCGTTTTCAACGTCATAATTCTGTGAATCTGTATTTTCTGCCATGAAAATAGTGAAATCTAAACAAAGGAACAGACTGGTGCATCTTGAAAATGCCTCGTATAAGGTCAACTTGTATAAGGGAAACTCTGTGCAACCTACCAAGCCCAGACTTCACGTTAATTTAAATTGGTGTTTTCAAAAACGATAATAAAAATCTTTTATCAGACATCCAGCATAGATAGGTTGGGATTTTTGACACAACTTTGTCTTTTTCTAATGACTAATGCCACTCCAGTTATTGCTTGTGGTTTTTTTTTTTTTAGAATATTCAACTGCGTGTTAACATCGTCCTATCTACAACACTGGAGTCCGACATTATAAAGAAGTTGTTATTTGTGATTTTTTTTCTAGCGGAACGCGCTTAAATGGCATTCCGGCACCTTTTTCTTGCACTTTTCATCATAAAACAGAAATATGCGAGAATAACTATGATTTAATATAATTTTTCTTCGAATTCCACTTATTCCTTGGAAGTCTTAGTTGGACAAAAAGGAGCTTAAAAAGACAAAATTCCCGTGCAGTGAACAGTAGTCATCTCCCGATCACTATAAAATATTCTACACAGAATTACACCACCCTTTTCTCCAGAAGAAAAGTACTGGTTGTTATTATTATATTATTATTATTAATAAAAACAAACAAGTGTGTCGCGATATAGTGGGCATTCAGTAAAGTGTGTCATCAGTCAAAAAAGGTTGGGAACCACTGTTTTCAGGTATGATAGATGATGTCAAGATGAACAACTTTTTAATGTAGGTACCAAAATTCATGTTACATCGACCGATTCTCCACTAGGTGGGTCACAGCTCTACATACTAAGTACCATTTCCATGAAAGAAGAGTTCACATGTTTAACTTACAGACGTTGCTCAAATAGCTCGCCAATGACTTCAACACAGAGGTGGCATCTGCGTACCATTGATTGTCTGGTACGTTCAAACTGCCACAGTTTCCAGGATGACCACTGCAGCAACACGGACAACCAATTCTTCTGCAGTATCTACAGGGTCGAGTAAACAAGAAGTTTCATCTCCCCCCACAGAAAGAAATCCATTGATGTCAGATCAAGAGATCAAAGGGGGCACCCCTTCCAATCCGACAATTGGGAAACTTTTCACTGCTGCAGTTCCTGACAGCGATGGCATAATGTGCAGGAGCACCATCATGCAGAAACCATAGTTGTTGCCTGAGTGCCAGTGGAATAGTCTCTAAGAGATGTGGTAAGACGTCATATACAAACAAATGATAATTTCCACAATGTAGTCTTGTTGGGTAAAATGTAAGGCCCAATCAGACAATCGCCAACAATGCCAGCCCACATATTAACTGAACATCTGTGCTGTAAATGCACTCCTAGCCCCTAACCGCTCCTAGCAGCAAAACAGTCTAAGTACATGAATTTTCGTAAATAAAAACGTTGTTCCTCTTGACCTCCCCTATCATCCCTCAAACGTAGTAAACGACCTTCTGCATCACCTGTATGCATATGGGATGGATACACTGGAGTCATATATATGCATGTGGGATGGATACACTGGATTCGTATATATGCATGTGGGATGGATTACACTGTAGTCGTATATATGCATGTGGGATGGATACACTGTAGTCCTATATATGCATGTGGGATGGATACACTGGAGTCGTATATATGCATGTGGGAGGGATACACTGGATTCGTATATATGCATGTGGGATGGATTACACTGTAGTCCTATATATGCATGTGGGATGGATACACTGGAGTCGTATATATGCATATGGGATGGATACACTGTAGTCCTATATATGCATGTGGGATGGATACACTGGAGTCATATAGATGCACGTGGGACGGATACACTGGAGTCACATATATGCATATGGGACGGATACACTGGAGTCATATATATGCATGTGGGATGAATACAACTGTGGTACTCAAAACAAGAATTATATGATTGTATTACTCTTTCTCTTTCACATGGATGTTTGAAAATATAGAGCTAAGGTTTTTTGTTAATGGACATAGCTTCCTTTCTCATATTCTGATTTTGCTCTTATAAAGAAGAGGGAGGCAGTCACAGAGGCATATGTATCAGTGATCTCCTAAAATAGTGGAGAAACCTAAGGTAGTCAAACCATTTAAAGTAATTCCTATGAAAGGTTCAAATTTCTTAAATACCGAAGCTGTGACAACCAGATCATCACTACAAAAAATCTTAATATTTCCAAAACTGTCAGCATCATCTGTAAGTTGAGATACTTAGCATGTGTCCAGGTGAAAGAATTCTATAGTGAAATTGAGATTGGCTATAAGATAAAAGTTCTGAAGAAAGAGAAACATGTGAAAGACATGAAATGTTTGAAGTTAGCTTCTCACTGTTTTTCATGTCAGATAAAGAAAGATTTGAAGGCCATGATTCCCTGGTTTGCCAAGGAAGAACGTAAAGAATACTACTTGCAGATATGTGGATAATATTGGAACATAGCACCTACAACATTTTTATGGGACTGACCAACTATCACACACTGTGATGTTTGTTCGTCTCTCAGTGTGTTGATTTCACTTTTATCATAAAACTATTGATAAAAATTGATTTTAAGTTGTCATATGTGCCTTTAATTTCATTATGAAAAATAAATCCTTAAAAAACTGTTTATGAGAGAAAATTTTTATCAATAACAATGTTCACCTTCATCTTATTCAGATGCTAAATAACCTAAGATGTTGATAAAGCGTCGTAAAATAACCTACTAAAATAATGTTTATAAATTTGGCACTTTGCACCTTTCTACTGATAAATATCCGATATAAACACCCAATGTGAATATTGTCAACCACGACAAGTTTTTACTGCCTCAAAAAAAGCAGAGACAGCAAGAATCATTTTGTTCAATTCTAGGTTGTAATCAGAAGTTTGAAGTCGAAAATGTTAAAAAATGACTTCAATAACTACACAAATAATTTTAGGAAATAGACAACGAACTCTTCACTGCAAAACATGCAGGAACAATGATTAGATTAGTGACTTGAATTTCATTACTAGTCTGAAATGTGAAACAGGGAAATACTTCAAGAAATAGAGGCAGTATACAGCCATTCCACTTATGTGAGAAAGGAGAAAAGAGGACAAAACTTCGAAAGTTATCAGAAAATATTTATGATCATTTACAGCTGGAAAGCTAACATTCAACAAATGGAATTAAGATTATCAAATGAATATATAGCAAGATGCAAAATATACTGCACGATAGTTTGTCATACTTTTTATGCAGTACTTAAAGAGATTTAGAAAAAATTCTATAAAATTGTGTATTTCATGGACACTACCTCGAACTTGCATATTTAAGAATAATGTTTTTTTTTATAATGCAAATTAAACATTTTGCAGCGAAATTAAGATAACCGAGGTTGATATGTTAAGAGTAAGAAAATGATAACATGGTTATCATAAAAAAATAATAAGATTTTTTAATGGAGGAATACTACAAGGAAGCACGAAAAACACATGTCCACAAAAGTCCAATTACCATTACAATAAACCACAAGGTTATAACCAATAAAATAACGCATTGCAGTCTTCTGCGAAGTATTCTGCTACTCTGCAAACTTTTTTTTTTTGGAGGATTTAATAAACTGAAAAAAACATGGCGACATTAAAAGAGAAAGCCCAATGTGTACTCTTATGCTGAGTTCAAATCATCAACTACTGTTCAATGACATTCTCGCCTTCAACATGTTAGAGATCCTTCTTCTAAACAGGACTGCCCGAACTATGGTCTGAGGGCCATGTGCAGCCTCCCATTGTTTTTGTTATTATTTTTCTTAATTAACTGTCAACTGTCTACCATTTCTTAATGCTTTCTGGTTGTGCTCATTGGTGATGTTACTAGTCAATAATGTGATGTTGAAAATGTATTCAGGTTTCTGTCCAGCGATAGTCCTGATATTCTATTTTATTTTTTTCAATATTGGTTATTAATAACCCAGCACATACTTGCACTGATACAAATTTCCAGACTCTTAGATATCCAGGGAACTTTTCTTAAAAAAAAAATTCCCCGAGAGCCGAGCCAGAGAATCAAACCGGGGATCTCCAGATCTGGAAGGCAACATGCTGACTAGACCACGGAGGCAGTCAAACAGTTCTTATAAAAACTAAAATCTGTACATTAAATTAATAGCAATTTTAGAGTTTTATATTTTGAACACAACTGTTTCAGCGCAGTGAAACCTGGGATGATTAGTTCATTCCTTTCAATGATATATTATACGAAACCATTTTCCGAAATTACTCTGAGGAATTTAGGAGGAAGTTGCTTAGGGCTGCATTTCTATAGAATTTATAAATGTCCAATATTCAATCTCAATCAGACATGTCAATCAAGGACATCCTGAGCAGATTATATTGCATTACCAAGAGTACACAATTTCTCCTTGTTCACTCAAGCATTTACTCATCTTTTACAGCACAGCTCAATCATGTGTTTAATTAAAAAAAGTGCAAAATATTGTACTTATCTTTGCAGGCGAACAAACATTGAGGAAGAAAATCAAATTCATATAACCTTTACATTATTTACTCAAATTATATATATACATATTATATATATATATATATATATATATATATATATATATATATTTTAATACAGCATCGCAATATAAAAATAACGTTAACATTACCAGCATAACAACTGCCACTATTACTACCACCACCACCACCACCACCTCTGATTGTTATAGGAATCACCATCTTTATTTTCATCTTTGTCATAGAGTCCATACTTGTTTTTGTCATCACCAATCATCGTTGCCATCGTCATCAACCTGATCTAAGTCATTGTCACTATTATCATCACCATCACTAGCCTCCTCATTGTCATCAACGACCTCGTCATCACAGTCATCAATATCAGTGTCACTATTTCTGTCTCTCCTACATCTAGCAACTTGGTTTTCAAAAAAATAAATAAATAAAGAAAAGCAAACTATAGTTTAAAATTATAAACATAGCGTATTTACTCACATAATCTAAAAATTCGGAGGAAAAAATTGAGAATGGGAAATTACGCAAAGACTACAAAATATCTGGTCATAAATGACATCAAACAATTCATGTACTAATCAAATCAACGCTTAATAATAAACAGCTAGAAAAAAAAAATTATATATATATATATATATATATATATATACACACACACAATTTGAGTATTCATGAACAATTTTGCAGCTTTTATTTGTGCAGCTGTATGTTAGTTGTAATGCCAACAGCCTGATCCTGAATAATCATTGCGAATAAATAAACTTCGCATGTGAAATAGAAATATTCCTATCACATCAATTTAATTATGTAAACATATATTTTTCACTCCACTACTTTGAACAGCCAACACATCCAGATATTCTGTGTTGTTAAAGCAATCATAGACTTTTTCATTACAGAAGAGATGAATAATCACTTTGGGTTTTCCCATTCTTATTTTTTTCGATACTTGGAATCTTCATGAAAGATGCTCTTGAAGAGAAAATGCGTGCCTAATTTTGTTTTACATGAGAAAGGAAATTATGTGAGAATAATAAAATTCTGAAAAGCATGTTCTAAACATCTTGGGGATGACTTTAATCAAGGGAGGGAAATTATGTGATTAAGTATGGTATTCATAACAGACCATACACAGACTGGCAAAATTAACATATTTTAGATTTGAATCATGGCCATATTATTTTGCTGACAACTACAACACATTACTTAAATTCATCTAACAACGTAATTCATAGTTCTCTTTAGGAATTGTGCAATATTTAATATAAATACAGTAAAACCCCAATAAGACACTGTTCAAGGGACCAGGTGTAAATTGCGTATTAGGCGGGTATACTAATTTTGACTTACATACAGTATCTATTAGCACTTTTCTTTATTGATATACATGATTCATGAAAGGTAATACAGTATTACTCCATTATGTAATTACTGTACTGTATGTCAAAGACATTTACAATATGTACTGTACTTGATTCTTTCGAAAAAAGAAAGAGTCATTTATAGATGTTTGCCATGTACGTGTACTCCAAGTCCTCATGTTTACCACACTTCAGTTTCCTGCTATTACATCCTCTCGACGTCGCAGCTGTAGTGATTGAGTCGCAATTTTTTATTAGTGTTCTTAATGTCAATGATGGGATTCCTAATGAAACAGAGAGTTGTTTCTGATTAAGAGTACTGTTTTCATCGTACTTTCGTAAGATTTCCAATTTTTTCGACACAGAAAGCGCTTTTTGTTTAACACTCATTGTAATCACATTCACCGACACTTCAATACACTAAAGGACAACAAACTGCTCAGCAAAAATTTCAAGAATTTTATTATGGCCGAGTGAAGAATGCTGTTTGAGAGAGAGGGTTAGCAAGAGGGTGAGGTACTGTAACTGTATGTAGGCTTAACCGCGCAGGTAAAGAGTTATAATAAGAGAGCGTAACAAGAGGGTGGGGTATACTAATGTATGAAGTTTAAATGTGTTTAAATATCCCACAAAACGGCGTATTATGCAGGTCTTGAGCGCAACAAATGGGGTATTTTATAAAGGCGTTATATATGAAATGTGCAGGGACCGGAAAAAAAAGGCGTATTACACGGGGTAGCGTTTGGAGCCGCTCTATCCAAAAAACTTAGTAAAGACGTTGGTTGACCTATTTACAGTGGGCGCGTCTTATCAAGGTTTTACTGTACATAGATATATTTTAATATAAATAAATGAAACTACTGAGTTCCATAAAATTCAAACAAAACCATAAACAATGGACAATAGTATATTTTGCCTGTTTCAGGAATCAAATTAAACATAAATCAACATACAGGTGGGGCAAATGGCATCTGCTGAGGAACTGGGTTGAATCTCTGTCCAGGGAATCCTGCACCAGGATGGCTTGAGGGTAAGTCAAATGGCGAGTGATCTTCATGTCTGCGCCATGCCTCGACATTCAGCCGTCCCTGGTTCAATAGTTCTATAGCGTCCTCTATGTTCATGTTGCTAGTGCGCAATGCACTCTCAACGTCCTCCTTCTATATGGAACAAACAAACAAAATACCACCTTTTCAATGGGAAGGAAAACAAACCTTGCACAAATACATACAGTGTACGACAGTAACAGTTATTTACACTAATTCATAAAGATGGGGATTAACGAAAATTCCTTCCTTGCAGCATCAGCAGGAGTGGTGGTGGTGGTGGTGGTTGTTGTGGTGGTGGTGGTGGTGGTATAGTCGTAGTAGTAATGGTGGTAGTGGTACAAGTGGTGGCAGCAGTGCCAATAGTAGTAATATCAGTAGTGACAGCAGTGCCAGTAGTGGTAGTACTATCAGTAGTGGCAGCACTGCCAATAATCACTGCGGCAGCAATAGCAGTAGTAGTGGCAGCAGTGCTAGTAATAATAACAGTTTTTGTCCAATGGCAGGGCTCTTAAGGTACGGTCACACGTAGTTGCTTTTGCAGCGCTGCAGTACAAAAAACTGCGCAACTCTCGTACTGCGACATGTGAACAACGGTTCAACCCGAAAAGTAGCGGCTGCCGAACCTGCTGCCCGGTACATTTTCATGCTGCGCGCAGCTTAGAAGTAGCGATGTGAGAACAGGGTTCTCAGGGTTACAGCCACAGCATTTTCGATATCGGTTTTGTTGAAACTTTTGCAATGGTTGCGACTAGTGTTGCCACCCAAATGTGCCAATGATACTTTTATTGTTTGGATATATTTTAATGTTAGATGTGATGAAAATAAATTATTTGTAACAGCTATTAAATACACAACACAGTCTGAGCATATTTGCTGACGATATAATTAATTTTTTTTAATTTTCCGTAGCATAATTTCAAACAGAAGAGTTGCCAACATTGATTACGTGAATATGCTGTTGGTTATCATTTAAGTATATAGGCGTTTTTAAAAGCTTTATAGTAAAAATAATGCCAATTTCTGAATACTAGTTAGGACATAAAAGCAAATAATAGATAAGTAAGCTATTGCATGAGTTTCATAATAATGCGAACATAACCACAAAATGTATATTGAGAAGTCAACACAGAGCTGGAAACCTGCAGCAAGACTGCAGCTGCAAAAGTAGCTCCTTGTGTCTGAACAGATTCGTAACCTCCAATTGCAACTTTTGCAGTGATTGGGTTGTGCAGCACGAAAAGTAGCATGCAGCACGCTACTTTTGGCTTATGTGTAAACATGACACACAACTTTTGCAGCTGCAGTACAAAAGTTGTGCAGCAAAAGTAGTGACGTGTGACCGTACCCCTTTATTGTGCCATTATTCACGCCAACTCTACGAGTGTGCTCATAGATGTCACTAGTGCAAAGAAGCACAGGCCACTTAGTTCACTAGAGACTATCAAGAATGTAGCACACATTACGAAGAAGTGACGAGAATCGACTGGAAGAATTTTAAATGTAAATATGGAGAAGAATGGAGCATGTGAAATGGACAGATGGTGGATGCACACTACACTTGTAATGAACGATAATGGAGATTGTTGGGATATCACAGGGAAACTGGGAGAAATCCCATGTTGCTTTGACCACGAGTTTGCCCAACAGAAGTTACAAATTCAGGATGGACAACTGGGATTTGAACCCAGGCCCTCTGGCTTATAAGCCCAGTGCATTAACACTGAGTTCCAAGATGATGGTAGTAGTAGTAGTAGTAGTAGTAGTAGTAGTAGTAGTAGTAGTAGTAGTAGTAATAATAATAATAACAACAACAACAACAACAAAACAATTTCACTCACCTTATAGCCCATTTCTGCCAGAATTCGGAACTGTTTGCTGCTCCAAACATATTCTTTTGTTAATGGCTTTGGACCCTATAAGCAGAAAAGATATCAAATAAATAATAAATATGGTAAATGAATATCTGAAATTACGATTGGTTAAATTACACATTCAAAAATATACCTGTTTAGGTGCATGTCCCCATGATGAAGCATCCATGTCTCCATCTACCCAGCCTGGGTTCAATGAGTTCTTTGGCTTGGGACCTCCCCAAGAAGTGGGTGTTAATGGAGGTTCACTCCAAGAGTTAACAGTTCCTACTCCACTCTTTGAGTCATCACCCCAACCAGAATTCACTGCATCATGAGATCCATCACCCCAAGATCCATTCCTGAAAATTTACATTAAACAGGTAATTTACATGCAATGTAATAACAAATACTACTCTAAAAACAAGCAAATATTGAACACAACGTAGTGCTGGCAGTAAATTACTTGTAATAGCTTTATTCAAGGTAGAGTATAGCTACATAATGATTACTTACTTGCTTACTAACTTACAAATGGCTTTTAAGGAACCCAAAGGTTCACTGCCGCCCTCACATAAGCCAGTCCCTATCATCATATCCCACCTTCCTCAAATCCATTTTAATATTATCCTCCCATCTACGTCTCAGCCTCCCCGAAGGTCTTTTTCCCTCCGACCTCTCAACTAAAACTCTATATGCATTCCTGGATTCGCCCATACGTGCTACATGCCCTGCCCATCGCAAACATCTGCATTTAATGTTTCTAATTACGTCAGGTGAAGAATACAATGCGTGCAGTTCTGCGTTGTGCTACATAATGATTAATTTTACTAAATGACGTTGGGGAACACAATTACCACTCGGTGTGAAAGATTTTAATAATATTGGCTACAGCGATAAAATAAAGATATTTCAATAATTTTATTTACTAAAACATTTTTACTTACACTTGAGCTACATGTATTTCCTACACTATTTTCTTCCTCATTGGAGAAAAAGGTATGTTTCTTATTAGAAATATGTGTCTATTTTATTGAAAACCTTAGTTACCCAACATGTAAGCTTAGTATAAAAACCTGTCTTTGTGTATGTGTATCTTTTAATACAAGTATAGATGAGGAGGCGAGACCTGGCATGTGAGCTGTGCGATAGGAGAAAGACTGAGCTTCAGAAAGAGAGTTTGTTGTCATGATGGTTAATATTATACATATCTACCGACACAGAAGTTCATCTCAAACTAAAACCTATCTTCCCCCTCCATACCCATTGGTGATATAGCTACAACACATGATAAGGTCACAGGACAGGTCTTTGCCTCCTCTACCTGAACACATAGCATATTGTGTATTTTACATATTATTCCCACAAACTTCTTGTATAAAATTTCTACTTCAGTATTCTGATTAGATGTATTAAATATAAATATTTTCTTTGCTTGATACACTAACTGGCATAGATGTGAAGTCAACACATAATCAAATAATCATTATTTAAATGCCACTGAAGAAACATGTGATCTCCATTCTCAATATCCTGCAACTTCTAACTCGAAATCTTTATATCCAATCCAGTCTTCCTTTTATCCCTATATGAATGACCTCCCTAATTTTCAAATATCTCTCTCTCTCTCTCTCATTTTCAGAAGCTAAAAACCAAGGTTTTCACATCTTATTTTCAAAATCAATATTCCCCTTCCTCCTTATGAAAATGGTGATGACAGGATGCTTCGTACATACTCGTATATGCTTATTAATCCAAGAAACAAATGGACTGCTCAGAAGTAATCAATCTAAGTCACTAATTTGTTATTGAGAGATAAAGGGTTTACAATATTCAAAACAAAATATTCCTAAAAAGGTCAGTTCTTCACCAGAAGTCAGACTGAGGGTTACAATTAAACCCTTTTGTAAAGTGGAAAAAATTAGTTTTATGTTATTTGGGAGCACAATAAGTGAATTACTGTATGTGTTGTAAACAATAGTTCACAGGAGCAACTACAAACAGGAACATCATTTACTAACATGATGGCCAGAATTGTTGCAAAAAGAGTAGAACTTATGAAGAAGTATAAATTATCTACACCAGAGTTTCTCAAACTTTTTTGAAGTGGGGACCACTTTTTAAAGTCATTACAGTTCCGCAGACCACCTTATTCTTGTTACCTTCAAAAGCAAATTTATAATTTTTGTAGTATATTTTAATACCAGTATACTTATATATTAAAATGTAATTAAGGTTTGGTACTTTGGTCCTGTGTTAGGAATTCGGGTGGTCCCTGGCTGGGTTACAGGCATGGCGCCAGATGTGCAGGGAAAAGATGGCGAGAAACACCACGTTCATAGTGCTTGAAATCCCTCTTTTGTTGCTGGAAGTAGAGTGGAAGTCAGTAGACGGGTAGGGTAATAAATTTCATAAAATGTCAGTACTGGGAAAAAAGTGAAATTTGATTGCCATGTGCCATTTTCAAACTCTGAGATTTTAAGCTGTAGTGTGATATGCTATTCGTTTGAATTTTATTTTTTCTTCTGTCTTTTATTGAAGGACCACAAGGGCAGACCTCGAGGACCACATGTGGTCCACGGACCATAGTTTGAGAAACTCTGATGTACAGAAACTATTTCTTTTTCTAATGATTATAATATCTCCTTTAAAGGCAGTTGCAGAATACAAGAAGAAATTATCAATAAATTCAGCCAAGTAAATGCATATGAAAACTTGCCTTGGAGCATGTCCCCACAATGGTCCTCCATCTGTTTTCATATTTCCAGAGCCATTCCCTGGTATTCTGGTTGGTGGCATCCCTGGAGGACACTGCATACTACCACGTCCCATGTTCGGTGTTGGCATCTCTTTCCAATGAGACACTTTACCTTTAACAAAAGTCCATTTTGATTCAGTAAATGGGAAACCATCTACAATATATGAAAATCATTGCTTATGAGTTATGACATAGGTGTGTAATATTAGCAATAACGGAAGAGAAGAAAAAGAATTATACTCCTAATAAAAATATGAACGAGAAAAAAAGTAATGTACCATTTTGGCAACTATACATGTAAGTCCATATTCGAGGCATGTGTAGTAAGTACTGTATTTGCATATCTCCTGCATACCTGGCAATATCAGCATTGCATATGTTTATTACCATCGTCACAAAGAAGTATGGATGACCATGAGTGCACAATAACAACAAAGTAATCAAGTGCCCTATAAGAACCGATCAGGTTTGAACTTGCACACTTTCACTGGAAAATTTACTCATGAGGCAGTTAATATTCATAGTTCTTCTATTCTATTATAGTCAGTTTAGTAATAAATTATAGTAGTACTGTAGTAATACAGTAACAGTTAAGTAATGGCTGATAATGGCTAACAGGAACTTCAACACAGAAGTATTGTACTAGCCAAACTTAGATGACTCCAGCTCAGAGGAAAGAAGTCACATCAACATGCTCTCAATGTTTATGTTATGCAGTTGGCCACATCCGATAACTGAATTGCTTTATAACAGTGTTGCCAAACATAGACGGCTTCAGCCCGAGTACAGAGGTCAGCTTATCTTGCAGCAAAAGATAACTACTAACTTCTCTGTTAAAAAATCATCGTAATTGCCTCAGCCCAGCAGCTGGGCTAATTCAGAGTCGTAATGTGACAACACTGCATAACTAACAGGCATGCACCATATGATTTATTATG
This sequence comes from Periplaneta americana, assembly GCF_040183065.1. Lineage (NCBI taxonomy): Eukaryota > Metazoa > Arthropoda > Insecta > Blattodea > Blattidae > Periplaneta > Periplaneta americana. Next base: position 56,586,489 of record NC_091128.1, on the reverse strand, counting down.
TTTTGGGTAAGGCACGAGTCAGCAGAGTGGTGTGAGCAAGGTCGTCTAAGCTTGGCGAGAACTATATATAAAAACCACCATGCAGCAGACGCAGTTAAAACAAGGAAAATAATGAACAGATGATTTCCACGAAGATATATGTATACACGCAAAATAGATTAGACATATGAGGCAGATGATTATCCAACTATGGAATAATTAGTTTACAAAATGAAAGAAGCTACTCAGTATGGAAAAAGTAATCAATCTAAAATTATCGGAAAAGTTTTTAAGGAACAGAGTCATATCACAACTGGTCAATATTATATCAATGGATAAAAGGTAATTGGTCATTGTACTCATCTATTACTAATGAATGAAATTTATTACGATGTCATTTAATATAATTCAACTAACATTTTCAACCACTAGTGGTCATCTTCATATAATTACATAGTGAACACATTTTATTATATGGTAACAAGTTCCTATCATATACTATATTGGAGTTAACCAATTTTACGTAAACATTCTCTCATGGAAGTCACTGTCTATATAATGCTAAAATTATTAAAAACATTTAAATTATACTTTTACATCAGTAAGATATACAGGGCTTTCATTTCAAAATTTCCCAGTCTAAATAACTAATTATTTAAACTGAATTCAATTTAAACAAAAAACACGTCAATTTATATATTGAGGGGAAAGTCTGAAACCAGGCTCAATTACATTTTAGATTTCACCTCCACTCCCTGCCACCCCCACTTTGAAATTCCAAATGGCACCCCTATATTTTTGTACTTAAATATGAAAGAGAAAAATATGACATTTCGCTTTACAACTGGGATGTTACAGGCTATTTGGAGCGAGGGGTTGTTTACCAAAATTTACATGTAATATCCTTAAATCCTTTCAAATTCCCTTTTATGAGGTTCAGAAGATTGTAATGGAAATTCTGAAGGCCTCTCTTCAAATTCTACACTATCATCTAACACGTAAATTTTTGTTTTAATGTACAAATCGAATCATTATTTCGCTAGTTTCATTTCCCTTTATCTTTTATGTTTGTTAATTCCGGATCCCAGTGGTCAACCTCACCTGAGGATAGATGATTTGAAATAAATCTTAGTAGTACACCTCATTCATTTGTTTTCGCATCTTTTGTTTTCTATCATCGTCTGGCAACCTGTATTTTTGTTATCAGTTGAATTTAGGATGAAAAAACAGCTTATTTTCTGTAATTTCCTAAATTTAATCAATAAGGATGATTTATGTTCTCTCTCGAAGAGTATACACCATTTTAAAATAATTTAATACACAAACACAACTATTACATGAAATGCTCAATAAGTTTTTGCAGCTTTATTTTCTTCAGCTCTAATCAATAATAACAACAATCCATTATACCTCATGTATATTAGTGAATATGATGGTATGTCACTGTCATATGCATTTTACAATTACGATGTTGTATTCAATAGTAGGTAGTATCATTCAAACATTACAACTTTATAACTTTTTAACTTTAAAACTGTGAATTGTAACTTTAAAACTATCTAAAAACAGCTGGAAAACTATATACAACCATACAACAGGTACATATTGTACAAGGTAAGGTTGACGTACAATGATTATACTATACAGTTGTGACGTGCATACAGAGTGGAAGTGAAATAACCTTGCAGGTTGAAAGGGATGATAGGGTACACTGAAATGAACAGAAAACCTATATTACATTTTGTGATTAAATGAACAGTTAATTAGAAAATTAAGTTTGAAGTTTCAGCAGTCCAACAACATTGCCGCCACTAACATACTTCTAGTGATATAGAGGTAAGAGGTCAACGAACTCTGTAAGTCAGTGTGTCTCATTAGATGAGCTGTTTTCTGGCACTGTGTTGCAACCAACTCACAGCATGCAGTGGCTTGGATTTAGAGGTTTTTAAAATTAAATTTATACAAAAACCGTCCACAATATTGAAATACGCCAGAGGGATAAATTATTCTTTATTAGATTTCCTATCGATATGGACAAAAACCACGATCCTACTCGCAATAGTTACCGAATAAGAGGTTGTTAAATATTTGAGAAAAAAAAAAAAAAAAAACTTTTTTTTTTTTTCTGAAAAAACTAGTAACTTTCCACAAAATAATAATATAGTTTTTTGTTACACACAACATGAGCTATTTGCTCTGCAAATCTGCAAGGCTATTTCACTTCCACTCTGTATATACGGTAGTTGAATTCTCATTAAAACAAAATCTGAAGATTGCCCGATCGTTCCAAGTATTATGTGGACTTAAAATTTGGTGGGTTGTGTTGTGGAGCACATCTACTCAGTGACTGAGCTGCCAACAATCTGTCGTCGTAATTGTACCTTTCATAAAAGTTCAGTGGACATTTCATAGCATAAAACCAGACCTTCTGTTTATTCACGTCATTCAGAAGGGAATGAGCATCATCAGAGAACAAGGTGTTGTGCAGATGTCTACCGTTTGCATCCTCAAAATGCAAAATTAATTACATCGAATCAGGACACCAATAAAATTGTGAATTCAAGAAATGTTTGTCTAAATGAAATTCATCACCAAATTTATAAAGTTTATGGATAAAATGTAGTAAGTACAGATATGGTGAGTTGTTTCATTATTTAAAAAAAAAAAAAGTTTACAAGAGAGTACTGACTGCCCATAGATTCATCCTTCTTGAAGTATCCAGCAGGATGCTGCAACATTTAGTCCACTATAACCTTCAATTAGGTTTTTTTTTTTTTTCTAGCAAATGAGTACCTGTACTTTAATGTTCCTTATAGATGCCTGCATCATTACCCACTGTTGAGGTGTGGTCAACATATGGATGACTTGAATTTGTTTCATTCAGGATTTATGGATATGCAGTATAAAAGATTGTGTTCCAGATCTTTATGATTAATACACCACAGGCAAATAGGAATATCAGAAAGGTGAAATCAGTGTACATTTCATCTCATACATAAGAGTCCAGCATAACTTGTTGCTGATATTATGATGTTCATTGTAAATCTGTTCAAAAATTAATCAGAGAGTTAAAATAACGTGCAAATTGCGTCATAACTTTCCCCCCCCCCCCCCCCCCATGGAGGTGTGTGTCATGGAATAGAATATGAGCTCTACTTTGCAGGTAGCCGAATCTCAGGTGTTGAATCTTCGTTCTCACTCCGAACATCATTCTTTTTATTATTTTGTCCTCTATGTAATCAACCCTGAATGCAAATTGTCTTATTGACCATGGGGTATGGGTTACTGCTTTATTTACTTCACCTGTCCATGGATGGCAAAATGAAATTCGACTTCGAATCAATGTCAATAATATATGCCTATCTTAATTGCTGATTTTTGATTGGCTTATAATAAATACCTGCGAATATTTCAAATGGCGAGAAACTTTCCCCTCCTAATGGCATGGGTTATTGACATTTTTATATCATTGTCCCATTAGGTCTCTAGCTTCCCAATAGCAATCACTTTCACAGGTGGACTTCAGGGATGGGTACTGTCATAGATGTTCTGTGACCATACAACAAGAAACTACGATTTCAGTATTTATTGGTTATAGAAGAATAGATTGTCCATCGAAATGTACCATAATCAAGGTCATAATTAGTGTAAAAATGATGCAATTTGTGTTATTTTTTTTATTTATTCTATCTATAACCCTAATGTGAGTGAAATAATTAACTAAATGCTATTTCATAAACTATTATTGTTTGTATTTTGTTTAGGAATGTCATTGATGTTCAGCATCTAATGACATTCGTTTTTAACTATCTTCTTGTTGATTTGCAGTTGATTGCATTAGTGCCCTCAAAGGATCAATTCAGATATTGAGAAATCATTTGTATGGAAGTGATAATGGAAATTTCAAGTTATCTTAACCGATGGCTGTTGTGGTTTAGATATCGATGCCAATCAATCTGTATTATTATTTTTCTCGCGGCATTCAAATCATTCTAACCTATCTGATGATATCCCCCCCCCTTTCTTAACTGCAAATGAGCACAAACACTACTTAGGTATACATTTTTCTGACATTTTGCATATCTGATTCCCTAACCGTTTCTAATGTGTATCATTTTAGGTGTGTTTCCAAATTATATGTAATACGCTTTGTCAAATCTGGCAACCTTTTCATAAGGGAAGCTAAATTTATATATTTATATTTATATTTATATTGCAAATTGTTCTCATTTTGTTTGCCCAACTAATTTCCTGAATATATATATATATATATATATATATATATATATATATATATATATATATATATATATATATATATATAAAACAGAAAATAACTGGTTGACTAGTTCTTTTTGATCTGTTAACTTCCCTCAGGTTAAATTAATTTTAAAATAACTCATTAACCGACAACCGATTATTTTCAAATAATCTCCCATCCCTTACCAAGGGCATGTTATAATTGAATTGGCTGGAGCTGAAAGACATTTTCTAAGTCAGTTTTTGTAACTTCTCAGGAGAAGGAAAAAACATTATAAAATGAAGAAAACCAAGTAAATTTATTGAAATTTATGTTAAGTTGTAGAATAATTCCCTAGCCTATGTGTGCCACAACAGAAATATAAATTCAATGCCTCACAAACATTAAAAAATTATTTAGAAAAATTGACTTAATGCTTTTCAGCTCCGTGGTTGCTATGTACACTTCATAAATGCTTTACATATTTAAATAATGCATGATATTTAATTATATTTATTTGTAATATAAATACCAATTACATTCAATGAAAAGATTGTTATAAATTACAATTTCTCTTATGATACAGCAAATCGAATAAAGTAGGGTAAAAACAAAGTCACTTATTACACTGAAACATTCATATCACAAGGCCGCGGATCCACACCTGTGGAGTAATGGTTAGCGCGTCTGACCGCGAAACCAGGTGGCCCGGGTTCGAATCCTGGATGGTGCAAGTTACCTGGTTGAGGTATTTTCCAGGGTTTTCTCTCAACACAATATGAGCAAATGCTGGGTATCAGTGCTGACCGGCATTATCATCTTCATTTCATTCAGATGCTAAATAACCTGAGATGTTGACACTATGTCGTAAAATAACTCAGTAAAAAAAAAAAAAAAAACCAAGGCTGTGAAAATCAGAAAGCAGCAACTCTGCAGCTTGGTCAACCTCATATGGTGTGGTCCATTCATGTTACCAGTAGCAACAGTTTCTTGCACAAGAAGAAGGCTGACTTGATTCTTTCTTGTTCCGATCGATAGGTCTTGCTTAAATAGTTCATAATGCTAAATAAAAAAAATTCAATTTTGACTTAATGCTTTTCAGCTCCGACTGATTCAATTGTTTTTCATTCCAAAATGCAATATTTAAATTTAACTTTTACAATAGAGCCCCTTAATGACTAATATCCACAAGCCACAATGGCTCTGTTTCTATAATCTTTTCGCTGTTAGTAAACGATAGCACATGACTGAAATGAGAATTGATTTGCAACAGCTTTGCGCCACCAGTTCTCAGTACATTCTATTTCATGTTAAAAACATATCTCATTACTCGCCAATGTAGGCCTAACCTCACTACTATGCATTTGTTTGCTTAAGAAACAGTTACTTTCTAATTAATTAAATTATTTTGAACTTTTATGTAAGGTCAATTGCTATCAGACAAAGGTGTTATTATTCCTCTCTTATACAGTGTCTACAAGCAGCAACCTGTACAGCTTTCCGCTGTTTGCGCAAAAGTAGGGCAGTTGTACTCACAGAGGGCAACCTGCACTCAGTGCATATACATGGAGCTAGGGCAGGGCGAGGTGCATTACGCTATGATGACGTAACAGCGCGCTACCTCGAGCTTTTCCCCAGCTGATGGACCCTTCTTGGCTTGTAGAAGACTTCGCTTTCCTGACAGATGTGACAAATTATTTAAATGACCTAAATATTTCCTTGCAAGGTAAAGGTCTCCTGATTATTGATTTGTTCAATAAAATTAAAGCATTTCGAATGAAACTTAATTTGTGGACACAACAAATGCAAGAACGCAATTTGACTCATTTTCCAAACCTAAGCAAATTTGTGCCTAATATTACAGATTCACAATATGTTGCATTTGTGGAGTCTTTGACTATCTTAGATAAGGCATTTGAGGAACGATTCAGTGAAATAGAATTCCTCCAGTTGGATTTTCAAATATTCATGTTCCCACTTTCCGTTGATATATCCACAGTTCCCTCTACACTTCAAATGGAATTAAGAGATCACAAATGTGACATTTTCTTGAGGTGAAGTTCAAAATAACTGAAGATCAATTATATCTCATCTCATCATTTTCCACGTCTGTATAGGAATGCAGCAAAAATAATTAGTATGTTTGGTATGACATACCTATGTGAGCAGGTTTCCTCTGTTCTAAAAATGTCTGAAACCGGCCACAGATCACAGCTAAGCAATAAGCATTTGACATCTATGATTCAGCTGCATTCGAGTAGATCGATTGTTTCAGATATTACACATCTGGTGGCACAAACACACATGTAATACTTAGCATTTTAAGTTTACATCTGTTCCTAAAACACTGTTTCTGTTCAGAATTTCTTTTGTCAACGTAAATGCAATAAATTGATTTATATTGTTTATATTTTGTTTGAAAGACAATCCTACATCCTCATCTTCTTGCCCCGCTGAGTCTGCCAAGTTCCATAGCAGCAAGTTCTACTTGTTGCCTGTCCATTTATACCTGCCCACTCTGCACCCTCTCGCCCCAGGCGAGGCTTCAGGATGCTCCTGTGAGCACTCCTGCAGTAAGGTACATTTTCTCACTGGTGAAACTGATGCATGTTACGGGCTATGGTGTCTCCTCAGTTTTCGAAGTATTGTCTCCCAGTGCAAATTTTCAGCGGTAACTTCTCCAACATGAATATTTAACAAGTGTATTGTTATAAATACTCTTTGTTCAATTACAAATGGCAGTTGGTGGCAGGCAGGTAATAAGTGAAAGCAACAAGATAGCGGCCAAGGCAGATATCTATAGCAGGTGCAGAGCAGCCAGTAATCTGGTGACATGATGTTTCCTAGACCCGTATAGCCACGAAAAAGAACACGGTATATTTAACAATTCACTGAGGATGCAAAAACTACCATGTGCTTACGTAGAAAACAAGCTCAATGTCAATTGAAGCCAGCTTGTTACAAGAACAGACTAATATTTGAGGAGAAAAATTCGATCCGGCACCGGGGATCGAACCCGGGTCCTTGCTTCTACATACCAAGTGCTCTGACCACTGAGCTACGCTGAATTCAATCCACAGCACCGGATCGAACCTTCCTCCTTCGATGTTTCCCTTTGTGGCCTGACTCCAAGTTAGGTATACGAGTATATATGTTGACATATATGTCCAGTGTCAACTGCCATTATACTAGGAGCGCATTCAGCTGAGTGACTTGTTGGATTCCTGGCCAACAAATAAAATAAATACAAAATTATGATGGTCCTCAAATAAGGAATTATATTGTCCTGTGTCATGCGAATGTTTCAACTAGGTGCCAATCACATGCCTATTTTAACATTAGGATTATTCAAACAGCAAAAAGATAAATAGGCTTCATTTGGAGCTGCATGGAGGTAAGATATTCTTCTTTGGTTGTGTGACATAGTAGGCTGCGCCAGATTTAGTTTCATCTTGGCTTTGGTAACAATCAGTAAAATGTTCTTGTTAACTAATGCTGAGTTCTTGGCAGCATTTCTTATACCTGCTGAATGCTAGCTAGTAAAGGTAACTTACCCCCTCCCCTGATCCTAAGCTATCTATCTTTTTATTTTACTATGAATTGTCTCCTAATTTATTTTCAAGAATATTTTATGTTTATCAGTTATTTTATGTCTTGATTCCTTACTAATTTTTTTTTACATATAGGACCCTTCTCAGTTTTGTACTGAAAATCAGAGGAAAAAAGGTGAGGGACTTATATGGTAAACAATGTTTATGTAGGTTTGATTTCTTCCCCTTTATAGAAAACTGAGTTAAATCTTAAAAGTCTAATCGTTATACAGTACCTACTTTCATTATCTGAACTATTAATGATCAAGTGGGATGCAGTCAAAGCACCTTCAAAGTCAAATGATCAAGTGGAATTCAGTCAAAGCAGCCTCAAAGTCAAAGTTAATGGTGACTTCCAATGTGTCTCACATTTAGGGAAGAAACTACTTCACCCTTTCTTTCTGAAAAGGGCAATAAAGTATGAAATTAAGTGAATTCTAAGTGAATAGACACAAATACAATGGAATTTTGAAGAGTTCTCAAATTAACTTACAATCTTTTTAGGTAAAAAAAAATTATTATAAAATAATAATAATAATAATAATAATTTATTTTAGCTGGCAGAGTAAATCATTATTATTATTATTATTATTATTATTATTTTATATTTTTTTTTTTACCTAAAAAAGATTGTAAGTTAATTTGAGAACTCTAAAATTCCATTGTATTTGTGTCTATTCACTTAGAATTCGCTTAATTTCACTTAAAATGGGGGAAAGCTAATAAAAATTGAAAACCTTTCTTATTTTACCTGCAATTTTTATGATTATTCTCCTTACATTTCACATATACTATGGCTATGTATTGTATACTTTTAGTAGAGCCATTGATGTTGCTCAGTCGACAGACTCGCTGGGCTGCTGATCCGGAGCTGTGTTCGGGCTTGGGTTGGATCCCCCTTTGGACTTTGGTTTCTTCGGAGGTTTTCCCCAGCCGTGGGACTGAAGCCGGATGGTCTATGGCGAGTCCTTGGCATCAACCCCTTTGATTTGATTACCCCCTTTGATTTGATTACCTGGTTGGGTTTTTCCGAGGTTTCCCCCACCGAAAAGGCAAATGCCGGGTAATATTTTGGCGAATCCTCGGACCTCATCTCATCACTACATCTCGCCAAAATGTAAAAAGAATTTTAAAAAATTGTACAAAATTGTAAAAATTGTAGAAAATTACTAAATTGTAAAACTATAAAAATTTGTAAAAATTGTAATTGTAATATTGTAAAATGTTGACATGTTCCACATCTTAAAGCTTCATTGCACATGTAAGATCTATGGAATAAAATAAATGAATGAATGAATATACTACCTACAGATTTCCACCTGTCCTTTGAAAGACAGACGCATGAAAGTGATGACAATAAGAAAGCTCTAATACAAGCCTACTTAAATGAACAGAGAGGGACTTCTACGATGAACACATTAAAAAACTTATGCTGTATGCTTACTTGTGCTGCAAGTCTCTGATAACTATGTACTCATAAAAACAGAATAAGGTGTCGACCCTCCTATTTTACTTAAAAATCTCCTGTTCTTCTTCTTGTTCTTTTTCTGCTTTTCCTAATTCGCTTGACCATTTCAAACAACACTACCGGCCTTGTCACTATTTTGTTTAGTATATGCAGTACCACTTATAATGCTAATCCTATACTGAAAACAGAGAGCACCCGCACACATGCACGCACGTAAATGTAATATGCTAAAAAAAATAATTAGAAGCTCTTGAACAGAAAAAAAAAGTTCGTAACATACTGAGACACCAATAATTTTTCCAGTACCTCCCATCCTACTTTGCTGCTGTGCAGGATTTCCCCATAGTGATGTGCCATCATCATAATTTGGTATATTGCGTCTCTGGGCAGGCGGGGAAGGCTCTTCCCAACCAGTTTTATTTGATCCTGTTCCAGGCATGCTCATGTCTTTGGGTGGTGGGCCCACCCATTGATTGACACCTAGAATATAAATTAATAATCATTAGCATAATTCACTCCGAAAGTTTAATATGATCAACTTACAATTTAGAGTGCATTAAATAATATCTTACATTCCTGTAGACTCTATAAAACGTACTTGCAAAAGACTATGTCATTCCATACATTTGATTAACCTTCATTATTAATTATTTCTAACTGAATCAGAAACACGTAATTAAAATTCGAACACAAAAAAAAATATTGTAATCTCTGAACTGGCAAGGAACCGTTGATGAGCTCATATCAAAACCTCTCCATAAATCAGCACATTGTTAGATGTCCAGAGCAGATAGAAAAATATCATACACATTCACACAGGATAACAAATCAGCTCCTCTCTCCAAGTATACGCCATTATTTCTTAAGGGGAGAGGATGGTATTTTTTTAACTTTTTTCCTATTTGGTGTAAAATATTAATTTTTTGTATGTAGAGAGCTCATACCTGTGGCAACTCAAGCAAATAAAAATATTTTGAAAAAAAAAAAAAAAAAATTATTTGGGGGCCCAAATTTGAAAAGAATATACCCAATGCAGGATTGTACTAAAACCGATATATCTAAACCGTTTTTAAAGATAGATTCAAACAGTTTTTTGCAATGTATATTTGCAAAAGCATGTTATACAAACTGTCTGTAACAGAATTTTGATATTAGTCCCTACGTTTGTAAAATAAACAATTAAAATTTAATAACAATTTTCCGATTTCCTTTCTTGCAAACAAACGGACGTATTTTTAAAATGAAATCAATTAAAATTCTGTTGCAGAGAAAAGTTTCCTAACAGTCTAAAGAATGTGTGTTCTAAATTTCATGCATGTATCTTTAATAGTTCAGAAATTATATCTATTTTTGTCTGGCAATGTAGCAAAAAAAAAAAAATGAAGTTACTGGAAACCAATAAAAGTGGGCGTGTGATTTAAAAATCCATAGTGCAGGAAGTTTGAAAATGACGTCTCAACATCTGATAAGGGCACAAATACCCACAAAATGTAATGCTATGCATTCCACACATATCACAGAGTATTTTAAAGAATTTTTTTTTTTAATTTACTCATTTTTCACCAAAAAATACCATCCTCTTCCCTTAATACAATATGCAAGCACGTTCTTACACACAGCATGGGCAGGAAATTTTTTTGTTTGTCTACCTGCTGTGCAGTTCTAAAAATGTGCGCGATTTGAGAGTGCAGTTTTGATACGAGCTTATTTAACAGTTCCCTTCTGAATGCAGCTTATAACAAGGAAGTGTTATTGAGCTCTTGTCGAAATCTTCCCTCAAACAACGCACATAGTTATTTATCCAGAGCAGCTACAAAAAAAAAATCCTATACTATTATGGATGAGGATTTAAGGCTTAGGTAAAGGATTACCACAGTGACTACTTCTTCATGTAGTTTTAGCATCTGCTGGTTTGTAGCACTGAAACATTCGACTGAGATGTAAATTTGACTATGTAGTGTCACTACAAAATGGATGATCCAGCGCAGTGAAGGGGTGAGGGAAAATGCACAATACTATGTAGACGTGAAGCCTGAAAAATTCCTCAAAATCTGAAGTGGGCCTGAAGCCTTCATGATCAACGCATCTGTCCTGACAAATTAATGTTCAGAATCAGCAAAATTACAAATAGGAAATCCCCTGCAAACGTACGCTAGGTTAATTTTGTAACAATAAATTTTACATAAGCTGACATTCCAAACTGGCAGCATTACATCTACACATCTGAGATTTATTTAGTATTGTATTTATTATAATGAGTGAAATTATTACAGTTTGATTATGTTCTTTGTTTTAATATTAGTGACAGCCAAAATCGAAATTTCACATTCTAAACTATTCCAGCTAGCAAAATGAAAACAAAGATTTTCACAAATGAGATGCACAGAATGCAATTAATGTCAAAAAAGATTTTCATATTTCATAATGTTATGGTAAAATTTTCGTACTTCATATAAGGCTTAGCATTTAGTATTTCTTTCGTATTTCGAACCATTTTTCCCTTTCATTAATATTTCTGTATCTATCATTAAACTGGTCCGTCCAAACATTATAAGGTGGCAATAGGGATGTTTTTCCAGGAAACACTTCAAAACCCCAAGCACTCATTCCACAAATATTACGGGATTCCCAAGGACAAGTGAAATGTACAAATTCCCCATAAGAGTCATTGAATTCGTAGCATCAATGAATTCGAGAAGTCAAAACAAAATAGGTGGTTACCTATTCCACCTTCCCTCATTTTTTTTAATCCAGTGAAAGTTTTTTCAGTGTTGCAAAGTCTACTTATATATGTGTGAATTAATGTTCCAAACGCATTTCGACCATCTATTTTGGTATCTGCTTAATTTCTCCTCTTTTTATAACTTCAGTTTTTCATAATACAAAACAATATTAACCCGCAATTGCTTGCACTGTTACATAAAATCTAACTATTTTTTTTATTACTTTATTATTTTTGAAGATGAGCTGTTGCTCTATCAATGCTTTCTTTCATACTCCTATTTTCATTGTTGCGATTATCGTATCCAAGATGCAATTACAAGCCTGTTGGCAGTGTTATTAAAATGGCGCATAAAATCAGATAGTATCTAACTCAGGTGTTATACTTAGGGCAAGCCTTAATGTCGTCGCCCCACCCTCTGCCTTAAAACAGCTTTGACACAAGTCAAATATCACATTTTACAGAGTTGCCACGTCCTTGCTAAATATAATATAATACGTTATCAACCCTCTGTTATGACCAAATGTTATTACTTACTTACTTATGGCTTTTAAGGAACCCGGAGGTTCATTGCCGCCCTCACATAAGCCCACCATAGGTCCCTATCCTGAGCAAGATTAATCCAGTCTCTACCATCATATCCCACCTCCCTCAAATCCGTTAATATTATTCTCCCATCTACGTCTCGACCTCCCCAAAGGTCTTATTGCCTTCGGCCTTCCAACTAACACTCTATATGCATTTCTGGATTCGCCCATACGTGCCACATGCCCTGCCCATCTCAAACGTCTGGATTTAATGTTCCTAATTATGTCAGGTGAAGAATATAATGCATGCAGATCTGCATTGTGTTAACTTTCTCCATTCTCCTGTAACTTCATCCCTCTTAGCCCCAAATATTTTCTAAGAACCTTATTCTCAAACACCCTTAATCTCTGTTCCTCTCTCAAAGTGAGAGTCCAAGTTTCACAACCATATAGAACAACTGTAATATAAGTTTTATAAATTCTAACTTTCAGATTTTTTGGCAGCAGACTAGATGATAAAAGCTTCTCAACCAAATAATAACACACATTTCCCATGTTTATTCTGCGTTTAATTTCCTCCCGAGTGTCATTTATATTTGTTACTGTTGCTCCAAGATATTTGAATTTTTCAGCCTCTTCGAAGGATAAATCTCCAATTTTTATAGTTCCATTTCGTACAATATTCTGGTCACGACACAATCATATACTTTGTCTTTTCGGGATTTACTTCCAAACCTATTGCTTTACTTGCTTCAAGTAGAATTTCCGCGTTTTCCCTAATTGTTTGTGGATTTTCTCCTAACATATTCACGTCATCTGCATAGACAAGAAGCTGATGTAACCCATTAAATTCTAAACCCTCTGTGTTATCCAGAACCTTCCTAATGGCATATTCTAGAGCAAAGTTAAAAAGTAAAGGTGATAGTGCATCTCCTTGCTTTAGCCTGCAGTGAATTGGAAAAGCATCAGATAGGAACTGGCCTATACGGACTCTGCTGTAAGTTTCACTAAGACACATTTTAATTAATCAAACTAGTTTCTTCAGCATACCAAATTCAATAAGAATATTATATAAAACTTCTCTCTTAACCGAGTCATATGCCTTTTTGAAATCCATAAATAACTGGTGTACTATACCCTTATACTCCCATTTTTTCTCCAATATCTATCGAATACAAAAAAATCTGATCAACAGTTGATCTATTACACCTAAAACCACACTGATGATCCCCAATAATTTCATCTATATATGGAGTTAATCTTCTCAAAAGGATATTAGACAAAATTTTGTAGGACGTCAACAAAAGTGACATTCTTCGAAAGTTACTACAGTTAGCCCTGTCCTCCTTAAAATGGGCATGATTATGGACTCCTTCCATTGTTCTGGTATAATTTCCTTCCCCCCCCCCCCCCACATGTTACTTAGGAATTAAAATTTATTATAAGCAACAATAAGAAAAGTACATGTGAAGATTAAAAAAAAATCAGTGAACTTAAACACAAAACATTTAAAGGGAAAGATTGCAAACATGAAAAATTAGCAGGACCATGCAGATACAGGTAAGTACAGTTTAAAAATTGTGACTTTTCAATACAATGAGTCATCCAACAAACTATCATCGACTTGTACATACAGTGCATCTGGCCCATACATCCACAATGACTGACCGACCATGTACCCTTAGGGAGACTGCGCTTCTACCACTGAGACCGCAAGCACGCTCGCGCAACTAAACTCATTAAAACTTAGGTATAAATAATACATCATCAATTGGTACTCACCCTGCTCACCGAAAATGCTGTATGTGATGTTCATTTTCTTGTACGCTTATTTCACATCTTCTCAAGAAATTGTCATTCAAGTTCTTCATTATTTACTTTTTCTAACACCCAATTGCAAAAATTAAGCCTGCAATTGCATCTTGGGGCTGTAATTCATGACATGATGGAATTCTGTATAGTTTTAGTTTCAGAAATTTTATTGCCACTCCACATGCTTTAGAAATCCCTGTCTGCTGTGCCAAATGTTTCAGAGACTATGCTCTAATGCAGCACCAATTTCATCCAGTTTTTCCTCTGCAAGAACACAGTGCTTTTGTCGTCTTTTTCTGTCACTTACAGAACCTATTTCATTGACTCTACTAAATAACTAGACCTCGGATTTTAGGTTAAACGCCTATTTTCTTCTGTACAGATAAACTAAAACTAGTTAAATATCTTCACATCTTATATAAAATTTGAACGTTTGAAAGTGGTTTTATGGTGCCTAAAAATGCCTATTTTGCCTGTTGAGACCTATTTTTAAGGTTTTAAAGCCTAAAATTGTCTATTTCTATTTATTATGTATATAGCCTATTTTTTAACTTTCGTGTAGAAGTAAACGAGAAAGTTTTGAATGTCAAGAGATGGATATGGTTCAAATAGTTTGGTTGTAGGAATGCAGAAATTCCTGGAAGGTGTCTGGTTTTGTTGAGCACTTGAGCAGACAGTAGGAATGTGATGAAGCGCCACTAATTGTCAGGTCCGCCACCGACAATAGGAAAGCATAGAAGTGCGTACATTATTTCTTCTATTCGTCCTGCTCAAACTAAACACATGGATTGGATTTCATACACCTAACATAACTGAAGAGTGTGTAAACTTAACATATTAGCAGGTGAATTTTAATTTTAATGTGTTAACTTGTCCAAATTTTAAAATAATAATACATACCACTACCAGAAACTCCACCAGGACCGACCATTTTTCCTGGAGGCTGGCTCTGTTGGTGATGAGGTCCGTGATGATGAGGTGGCTGAGGAGGTTGTCCCCACATTCCTCCATCACCAGCACCATTGAGGCGGCCACTAATACCACCTCGAGGGTCTCGTAACATGGGATCACCTCCACGTATGTCTCCCATTCCCCGCATATCTCGCAAGTCACGCATACCAACATCCCCACGCATTGGATCAACAACACCACGAATATGATCTCGTGGATCCATCATCCCACTCCTGGCATCACGTGGGTCTGCTCGCATGTCCCGAGGATCAATAGCCCCTACATTGCGAGGATCTCTAGGATCACGAGGGTCCAGTCCACGGGGATCACTACGTGGGTCGCGAGGATCACCCCAACTTGATCCCCCACCACCACCACCACCGCCGCCGCCACCACCACCAGACCAATCGTTATCTTTCTTTCCAGCTATCAATGAAAAAAGAAAAACACTTTGCTAGATAACAAATATAGAACATTACAAACATAGTAACATATCTGTAAACTTGACCACAGGAAACGTACACATAGATAAAAAGGTTATAAACCATAAGCATAGTTACTGAACATAAAATTTAAATGAAATAAATTAAGTAAAATTATCTTAACAAAATGAAGAAAATTATTTCCTTGCAACAGTCATAGAAATTAAAAGTTTGAGGAATGAAGACACTCTTATTTAAATTTTTCTTCTTTTTGAATATGAAATTCCGGAGATACGCTTTTTAACAATAATTTCTTTCACAAATGGAGGACTTATGCGAGTAGTTCCTAAATCTTAAAAACATATATGAAGATAGCTATACAAATGGGTTTAATATTCTGTTTCACCAAGATACGTAATGATTACTTTTCAGAGAAACATCAAGCCAATTATATGTACATGGACTAAATAAAGAGTTGCCAAGTATCAGTTTTTAAAGCTGACATCAGCATTTGCTAAGGTTTGTCAGCTTATCAGCACACTGTATCGATTTATCAGCTTTTTTTCACAAGTGCAGTGCCAGACTCTATTTTGTATTGTTTGGTTAATTTTAATTTTCAATTTCAATTTTTATAGACTTCAAAACTCATTTAATGATCCCACAACAAAAGTTTATTTTCTCTTCTTTAAAGATGTAGTGCCTGTGTTTAATTCTTTCAATTTGAATGCAGAAAGAGTCGCCACGCATTTATATATATATTTTACAGCATAAATTACTTTACTGGTTTGTGAAAACTGATGCACTATCTGGTCCTAATGTCACAAGTGATAATATGTACATTATAGAGCTAGTCAGAAAATTCAGAGTTGTTTAATGATTTGACATGTAAATAGCTTCTTAGGAAGACAATAAATGATGGAAGTATTGGAGAAAGTCAGGCCAACTTTTTTTTTGAGAGGTAAAGGTTTTCTTTTCTACTTCCATCAAGCATTTTCAAATAAATTTGTCATTCAATGTTGATGTTTGTAATACTACATGTGTCAATGTAAACAATATGGGAAGTAACTTTGACCAAGTTCAATATTTTTGCAATAGATATAAAAATGGTCTTCACTTCTCAGATGATAATATATGAATTGTTTGTATGATCAGTTTATGTTTTACAAAAGTAAACACAACAAACAATTTCTACAGTTCCCATTCTGAGGAAGAGTGGAACAATCTTTACAAAGAATTTAACTGTACTGCCAGTCCCAAGTATGACAAATTATGCAAAGTTGTACTATATTTTAATGAAATTACCATACAGTAATGCAACAGAAGGGAGTTTTAGTTTAAACAGACAAAATGAAAGTCAATTTCGTTCCTCAATGAAGATAGACATAACTTTCTCTTTCATTATGTATTTGATGAAAAATATTTTAATGAAGTCAGATGTGCTACTCAAGAGTATAATAAAAGTAATTCATAGTAATCTGGCTGTTTATGTTGCGTGTTTCACATTTTCAATGCTGAATAATTTGTTGTTATATGTAATGTATTTACTTATAATTTTTCTTATGAAAATAATTAGTGGTGTCAGTTTTTTTTAGCACGATTTCCAGATTATTTCAGTAGTTTAACTTGGCAGCCTTGTAAATAGCTATACTGACTGATGACATTATGGGCATTCATTCAGCCATGTAAATAGCTATATTGACTAATGACTTTATGGGCATTCTCATTTAAAATTTAAGAGCTACTTCTGATGAGACAAGCAATTCAGAACTACTGGTACCCTATGTGGAATACAGCAACGTATCACAAATTTAGAAAAGGGGAGGAGATATAAATATAATACTTCCCTAAATTTGCAATCATTTTAAGCTAGTTTACGTCATACTGGTCCTTGCTTCATGAATCGAAGAACATGAATCATACTGTCAATATAGTCTTGAAAGAATGTTAATATGAACTTCGGTTAAAACCAGAAATATAGGTAATATCATGAGTAATTCATATACAGACAGAATTCAATGAACATGAATACATACAAAACAGAATGACCACTATTTCAACAGATTTCACATCAGAAATATGTCAATCTATACCTGTATCTGTGCGAAGATGAGAACAACACTAATTATCAGTCCTCCTAACCATGGTTAAGAGATGACTATGGTGCCATTCATAAAGGAAAAAGAGTGTACACAAAGAAAAGAGACAAAGATATACTGTACAAGATTAACATTGTACTTTCTTAAAAATGTATAGTATATAGCTGCAATTCTGGAAGGATAAACTAATGGTCTAAAAGTAAAAAAAAAAAAAGTATATCTTGCAGAGAAAAAAAGTTGTTATATTGGAGACAGAGAGGTGGAAACAGAGAAAGAAATATTTAAACAGTTTACACTTATTCTCACTTTTACTTTAAATGCACAAGAGAAAACGTATAATACTCCGTATGTACTGTGTCACTTGCCAGTTATTTGGAGAATGATTCATTAACCTTGACACGAGCCAGAACGAACATGTGCATGCTTGTGTAATCATTACAGAAACTGTTGTTGTCTAATGCCAGGCGTTTGACAATAAAGTCATTTGACCTCTTGCACTCCAATATTTTTCAAAGATATTATCATGGTCAGCCACTGAAGCACAGATTTTGAGGTGTTCCGAATCCATTTCTTGTCATTATAGAAACTTGTATGGTTGTATCACCATTACTCTACAAATGTCTGTCCTCTGCTTCGAGTGTGTCAACAACACGAAGTGAAAATCCCGTCATTTCTGTCCAGACCTCATCTGAGCTCCTGTATTATAGAAACAGACGATTTCAGTTCACAAGATATAGTCTCAGATACTGTTGTAGCCCACTTGAAGGTGTTATCTTTTGAAAAGTACTATCCCGAAAATGAGAATCTCTAGACGCAAAACATATGGATTGTGAACCCTTTTCTTGAACACAAAACGGCCCATTCTCATGAAGAAACCCTTCAACTTTTTGTATTATATCAAAGGACTGGAAAGCGAAAAAGTTTCTGCTCTGTCAAAATTGAATATCACAACTATTGATGCTATCAACTGGTTAGGTCGTAAAATTCGTGAACACTTAAGAAATGACGCATTCCAAACTTGGACAAACCATACCTTGCGTGGTAAAGGGGTTATTGTTTATAGTGATCTCCCCAAGGCTAACTCATGCGTAAGCAATCGAAAGGGCCTATCTTCCTCAGAATGGACCAATGCTTTAAAAATGTCAAGCAATATTTCGGCGGTTCGCGCAATACCGGGCAGAACTCTAAGCACAACCCGCTGCCGTCATCCAGACTGTAGTGAGCTTGAAACACTTGGACACGTGCTTGGACAATCCCCTAAAGGTGAGCTGCTGATCAATGCTAGACATCATCATCTACGACATGCTTTGTCGACATCGTTAAAAACTTTAAATTGGGAGATTCATGAGGACTTTGTGTATATCAGATGGTTCTTTCAGACAGGCAGACATTATTGCTATTAACAGACACTTAAAACGGGCTCTTGTTCTTGACCCTACTATCCGTTTCGAAAGAAGCCTTAATCAGGCCACCGAAGTTGATATTGAGAACAAGTCCATATATGAGTCTTGTCTGCCTTATCTTTCTCAGAAGTACAAAGTCCCTCTTAAACAATGGTCTGCCATTGGTTTGCTGTTTGGCAGTAGAGGTTCTATTTCCAAATTCACATGGAATTATCTTAAGAAGCTTCACATTCCTTTTGATTATGTAATGTCTATCCTTATAAATATTATCAAGGATTCTCTTCAAATATTACATCATCATCTGTATTTCAATTAATCCACTTATATTTGCCTTAAACAATTAACTTTCTTTTTTCTCTAATGTATCACATCACATTATATTGTACATGTTTATTGTATTCAGGACCCTTGTGGTCACTCAAATTCTTTGAGCTGATGTCTATAATTTAGAATTTATATAAATCTGTCAGTAGTTCAAAATTCTGGATATGAATGAAAAATGAAAATTCAAATTTACATGAAGTAGCAATTAGATATCTTCTTTGTGTTTCCAACACATATCTATGCGAAACTGAATTTTCTGCCATGATTGTGCATGAAACGAAACAGGAACCTCCTGCGACTTTGTCTGTCACTTCAATTCATCCCAGAATTAACAAGCTAATGGACAGAAAACAGCAACAAAAATCTCACTAGCCTTGCTGTGACCTTAAACATTCTCGGGTGTAATAAAATTAAAATAAACACTTTGAACTAAGGTTAACTTTTTCAATAACTTATAATAAATTATTACTGTGTTAATGTGCGGCGTTTTAAAATTCATAATATTAATTACTGTTGAAACTAGTGTTTACAATTGTGAGATTTGTACATTTTTATATATAAAATTATATACCTTGCATATAAAAGCATTTGGAATGTGCATGTGTTGTATTCTGCCGATATGTTGACAACATTCTGCTGCTACCCACTTCTCAGCTGACTTGTAGTGAGTTACAGTGCATAATCATTCTTTGCATTACTATTTCTTTTTGAAACAAGGATCATTAAAATCAATTTAATAACACAATGATCGATGTTAATAAATTGTATAAATTTTTGGTTGTCAGAAAGGGCTATGTCAATGAAAATTAGCATAAATTAATGATGTTGGCTTGAGGAAACTACAACATACTACAAAACTTGATTAATCCAATGACTGATAATTATTAATTTTAATTGTTGTTGCCTATTCATTGGAAGCTGGGGAACTATAACAAAATATTTTTAAAAATTTTTGGGAACAATTTAATTTGCCGAGAAAAATCTTGAAAGAAATTACCCTCATGGCCCTTAAGTCATCTATTCAGATTTTAATTTTTTTACAATATTATGGTTAAATGTTGTTGTTTTCTAATGCCAGGCGTTTAACAATAAAGTCATTTGACCTCTTGTACGCCAATATTTTTCAAAGATATTATCATGACCAGCAACTGAAGCACAGATTTTGAGGTGTTCCGAATCCATTTCTTGATTTCTTGATTTTGGTTAAATGTATGAACTTTAAAAAAATTGGAAAGGTATTTACGAATCAATTTTTGGGGCTGGGCACTTGTCTTGTAGAAAAAGAATTTACTGGGCTGCAGCCTCTCAAAGGTTGAGAACTACTGTTCCATTTTTCTCAGACGAGTCACGGTTTTACCTCCATGGTTATGTGTGTTCACAAATAAATTGATACAGTCAAAATGAAAAAGTTCTGAGAGAGCTAACAAACTGACCCATATATCTAAATGTGAGAAAGTAAGAATTAATTCAACTTTATTATAGTAAACTGTATGTCAATAAGTTGTACTTTTAACATTTTCAGGTCATTATTCACATAAAACTGAATAATATACAGTTTTTCTTTTAGTTTTCCCAAAACTTTTTTTTTTTTTACACTTGGTCAGTTTTCGTTTTGACTATATCAATTATTGGAGTGCTGAGAAACCTGATCGACCAGTATAGGAAGTTACAGGAAATTTCACAAAGAGGCAAAAAAATGTGTGGACAATGAAGGTGGCCAGTTTCAGCACCTCCATCAATAAAGTTGGTAAGTAAGATAATTTTTAAAATAATTATGGAAACTTGTATGGTTGTATCACAGCAACTCTACGATGTCCATTCCCCACCCTGAGTGCATCAGCAGTACAATAGGTCTAAATGAAACTGGCCAGCATCTGTGAGAGACTAAGTTCGAATTGAGTATTGCTGTGAGCGCTCAGGACAACCAGGCTTTGTTCAAAAGATTGTGTATATTCTTGTAGTAGTTATAATGGGGAACACTACTATTAATCACTAAAATCTTCCGAGAAAATAATTCATATACGAGATTTAAAATAGACAGATCATTCAGAGTGTTTAAGGGGTTAGGTACAGCTTACAGCAGTAAAATTTTGGAAACATTCAACATTTTTTTCCAACATTACTACATCTTGTACAATAATGAACATTAGTATGTGTAAAACACTGTCCTTCTGCTATATGATAAAAATATTTTCACGATTAAAAATTTTTTTTTTTTTTTCAAAATTCAAAATGGTGACAGTTCACTGTGCAGTGATGAAGCGTATCCCTCATAGCTAAAAAAAATATCCAACATTCTGTAATGAAATTTTTTGTGTGTGTTTATGCATGTCATGTCTACAATATGATGCAAAATCACTTCTCTACCTTTGATAGATTGTCTGATAAAAAATAAATTCATTTTAAAAAAATGGTCAAATATCAGTATTTTCTTCTAACACAAAATAAAAAATATATTATTTATTAACGAATGTAGTTGAAAGAGCATTATATTGTAAACATGAGTTTCAGCAATAAAATAAGAGAGAACATGAAAAAGTTAACAAGTTTGTGAGTTATGAAAGAAATGCTTCATCACTGCACAGTGAACTGCCACCATTTTAAATTGTGAAAAAAAAATATATATATATATATTTTTTTAATCGTAAAAATATTCTTTTCATATAGCAGAAAGACATGTTTTACACATACCAATTTTCATTATTATACAAGATACAGTAATGAAGGAAAAAAATGTTGAATATTTTCAAAAATTTTACTGCTGTGAGCTGTACATAACCCCTTAAACAGTGAATATTGTAACACAAACACAAGTGGAGTATGACCATTGCTCGTTACAAGGCTGTTCTCACTGCAGTAGTACTCT
Source organism: Periplaneta americana (assembly GCF_040183065.1). Lineage (NCBI taxonomy): Eukaryota > Metazoa > Arthropoda > Insecta > Blattodea > Blattidae > Periplaneta > Periplaneta americana. The sequence goes on along the minus strand of NC_091128.1, from coordinate 56,564,089 downwards.
TAGTGTAGTGGTAGAGTGTTAGCTAAGTGTTTGTGAGATTGTAAGTTCAGATCTTCATGGAGCTACTAATTTTTTTTTAAATGTATCAATGAAAACATAACAGGTTTTCGTCATTTTTTTATATATTTAGAATACTTCTTGCTTTATTATTTTGGCTCCCATATTTGACAAACACGAAACTTATAAAGGAAGATTGTTACAAATATGTAGGATATCTGTGACATAAAATAAAAGAGTGAACTGTTTAAATAGAAAATGAAATCGTTAATTGTAGTATATAACAGAAGAAGAAATACAAAATTAAAGGAAACAAAAATGCCACATCCTCAATATCCACTCCAGTAGACTTCTGCACTTATAACCTTCTTGAGTCTGTTTCCCATAGAATTCATTATTCATGGGAAATAGTTTCTTTTTTCTGGCTACTGTCTCCTACGAAGTCTGGACAAGGTCCCACAAATCATCTTCATTCCTAGGAGGTGGGTTGGGAAATTTCTTTCGTAAATACGTTTTTACTCTAGATTAGACGTTTTCTATTAGATTCAGGTCTGGCAATTTCGGAGGCCAACATATCACATTAATATCTTATCTTTCAGAAAACCACTCCTGAATCACCTGGGTGGTTGTCCTGCTGGAATTCAAGAATAGAAATTTTTAGCACTAGATGAAAGTAATACTAAAGACGACAATTACAGGTTTTCATATCAAAATGCTGTGTTAATTATTTTATTAATCCCTGCTACTTTACATTCTATTGCCTAAGGAACATTTAGTAAATATGTTGACGGTTAAATAATTGGCAATAATTAACTTGCAAGTTGTGCTACAGGGAATATGGTTGTTATAATAACCTAAATCCGTGATTATCAAGGCCTAAACATAGTAATTGTAAACAAAAAGAAAAACCATAATTCTGATGACAAAATATATCCTGATTTCCAGGAATTATAACCACATATTTTCACCAATTTTGTAATTATATGTAACATGAAGTAACATAAGCAAAAATTATTTGACTATATTACACTAAAACGAGTTGTAAAAAATAAAAGGACAAAACATAAAATTCACTATGGAGATTCGAACTCGAGCTGTCTGCATAGAAGTTAAATAGCTTAGCCACTGCTCCACATCAAGCATGCTATGGAGGTAGCCCAAATCAGGGCCTTGTATTATGGAGTTAACAAAAACGGTTTACAGTTGTGAAATGAGCGCACTCGAAGGGACTTAGAAAATTTTAACTGCTCAAGAGGCCAGCCAGTTTCATTTTGACCAAGTGTACACAGTGAAAACCTGTTGCTCCTGTCCAGACCTCATCTGATCTCTTGGTATAATCTAAGTATAACTGAAATAATTTTCTTTTCTATTTTAAATGCACCACTTTTACACATGAAGAATTCAATGGATTTGTTGACTAATTGGAATGTTTTGTGTTGAGATGTCGAAAAGCTTCATTGCTTCATTTCCTAGAACACTAGCACAAATTAAACACATTAAGTCGTGGCAATTGGTCAATGTCAAGACATTGTATGAAACCATATTTTCAGTAGTTTTCCACGTACTTACGAGTGAATGCAGACTTTTCTATGTGTGCTGGTAGCTTTCCCCTCCTTGTGCTTATCCTGGAAATCATTCTGTGGTGGTTGTACCACTATAGGTTAAGAACTGACAAAACTCTGCTGAAGGAGGTTACTAAACCTTACCGCTGTGCTCGAGGCTGAGTTGGAGTTCTCCTCTATTAATCTGAACCATTCTCGCTACTGATTGACAAGTCATCTGATGCATCACTGCTATCAGTTAAACATTCTCCTAACGAAATTATTCTGTCAGTTTCAATGTCTATTACATTAGCACTAGAAACATATTGTACTTCGTTATTTTTAACGTGCTCAACACATTTCTTCCACTTGTCCATTCCATATTCTCCGAAAAGGCAGCTACACAATCGTTCCCTTATGTTGAGTGGGGATACAATTTATGTTACAAAAATCCAATTGAAAAAACTGGAGACAACTGACTAAACATTTTAGTCTGTCCTTTTAAGTAAATGAAACCAATCACAACAATAAATGCTTATTTTTAAAGCATGATTGGGTTTTGAAGATAAATGTTTATGTACGCAATGCTTGACGGCCCACGAAAAGTCAGACATAAACTTAACAAGTGGTATCTTGTTGACTCATTCTATTAACATGGGTTAGAATCTATTTAGACTATTTCATACACTGCAACTACCCACTTATCTCTTCAAGAAAAAAAGTTTATCGCTGATCGATTTTCTACTTCAAAAACATATTTTCCCCCACACTACAGTAGTGTAAAACAAACCTCAATTAAGAAATCTCACATTTGTTACATTGCAGTGACTCAAACAACTTAAAAATCTGCAAACAATACTCTTCAACATGCTTTTTTCGTAATTAGAATCTGACTACTACTTTTTGAGTTATTATTAAGTATAAAAATGCGAAAATATTCTGCTTCACTGAAAGTCTATGTAAGTAACGCCTTTTTCTGTTATTGGCTGACAATTAGGAAGGAGGAGGTGAAAAGTACATTGAGTCATTCTTTAAGATTAATGCATGCACAGACCAACAGAGTTTACGAAGTTGTTCCCCTATAGTTGTTGTATTACGAACACCTTCAATGCGAAATTTCTACATGAAAATTTTGCAAAGTCTCTTCTCTTTTATTCATATTAATATTTAAATCTGTTTCCCTATTACTTTTAAAAAATTACGACACTCGGGTTTTGAAACAAGCATTTACACAGTGCAATACAAACTTGCAAAGAGACAGTATTCACTATGACTATTCAATATCAAGAACCGGATAAAGACTGCCTTTAATCTTCAATTACAGCACCAGAGGCCATCAAATGCATGACGGAAGAGCCTCACGGAAATATTTTCTACTGAAAAAATTCTTGGCTAATTCACAATTAAAAAAACACACACACGAAAATGAAAAATAGAAAATAGAGCACTTATTTAAACAAAATTCCATGTAACATACTTTCAAATATGCACTTTTTATCTGCTGTGTACTTCGATAAAATGTAACTTTACAGATATGTTACATATATGAAGGGTTCAGGAGTAAAAGATGGTAAGCAAAGCAAAGAGGAGAGAGAATACAAGAGGAAACAAATAAGAGACAACAGACGTGAAATAAGGCAGAGATTATATAGGAAAGAAGATAAGAAAGAGACGAGAGATGGAAGGAAAGCAGGAGGACAATGAGAAGGTAAGGATTAAAAGAATGATGAAATGTAAGAAGATGCACTGAACATTCTATCAAAAATTTAAAATTTTACCGAACTTTAAAAGAAAACTGTGTTTGAAAGCATATCTTCACATTCCATCAGTGTAAATTATAACTTAGATAAATTAAAATGTAATAACAATTACAGAGAACATCCTTAGAGCACCAGAGGCCGTCAAATGCAGTGATGGAAGAGTCTTACAAAAATATTTTTACCAAAAATAACTCTTGGCAAATTCACAATGAAATAAAGCACACGAAAATTGAAGTTGGAAAATAGAGCATTATTTGTCAAAACAAAATTCCATACAACATTTTTTCAAATATACAGTACATTTTTTATGTTGTGCACTTCGTGCACTTCAACAAACTGTAGTAATTTTGCACGCAATAATATTACATAATATAATACGTATGGAATTCAAGGGCTCTTTCTTTTGTGAGACTGCAGGTAGTATTCACTACTTTTATACATAACTAGAACAAAGTATCACTTAATACTGCTTGCCAGTTTGCAAAGAGTTACAGAAGTGAATTTCCCCACCAGCAAAATCTTGCATAGTGTCAGATAAAGCCAAATCAATGCCATGAAATAGCCCTTAATGTCTGGTTCTGGTTAACTTGTCACTGTTATTATTTATGGTTATGTGCATGAGTAAGTATATAAGTAAACAATGAACATTTTGGCAGGGGATAGTCATATTTGACAAGAAAATGCATGTTAAAAAATTGTTAAAACTCGTTACATTTAATATAACACAAGAAATGTAATAAAATTATACAACATTATGTGTAATTTGTGTTGACAACATACCACACTTAAGTTCGTACAATTTGTTTCCTACATGCTTTCAGAATTTCAAAATATGTTGGTGAATTCTAACTTCGCACCTTTTGAAGAGCCAGAAGTTAAATGAAGTAATTTCACTAACAATGAATGGAAATATTCAAAATTTAGTACACGGTTATTCATGAGTCCGTGAAACATTTAAAAAAAAATACAGATACCAAATTTTATTATACTGAAATAGAGGTAAACTCGCCAAATTTTTTATTTTTTTTATTACATATTTCAGAAATGCTCAATGTGTCGATCTCTGCAGATATGGCAGATATTTGTGTGATAATCCATTTCATCTTATGTGCATATCAGCACATCAAGATGGACCAGAGCAACAGCAGTGGTGATCATTTGTGAATATCTTGATAATTAGTGGGGAGTGGAAGCACAAAGACAAACCTCCAGAAGAAAAAGTCACACGGAGTTAAATCTGGGGACCAGGGTGGTCACTGAATTAACGTGTCATCTTGTCCTATGCGCTTTATCCACTTTTGTGGTAAATTTTGATTGAGATATCCTCGCATGTCTTTTTGGTAAAGAGTTGGATAGCCATCTTGTTGAAAGATGTAACCATTACCTCTGTCTTCATTCAGCTGTGGCATCAGCCAGTTTTCTAACATGTCCATGTAAATTCGGAATTTCTCATACCATTTCTTGATACTGTAGAAAAAAGGCGCTGGCTTCTGGAATTGTTTTGGAAATCCATGCTGTACAATCATAACGGACGAGGTTTTTGCATATTTCAACATAAAATAACTGAGCATATTATTTACTAAATGCCATATTTGTTACTACTGATCCCTAGTGGCAAAGCATGGCAACTATTTGGCGAATTTTTTAAAAAACTTTAGGAGTTTCTCTCTTTGTCAGCGTAAGAATTATCATCCATTACATGATTCATTTATGGTGAATTTGTTTTATGTTTCACAGACTTATGAATAACCTTGTATTAAGAGTTGAAGTAACGCATGTTACACTTAGATTTTAGTGAACAAGTTCATTAATAGCTTTCAAGCTATTTTAAACTAACTGAGCATGACCATTACATTATATGCAGAGCTAGATAAAAGTTCCACTGCCAAACTTACTGCTGAATTGTTAAACCGGTTCTTAAAACTAACAAGTAATAAATTATTATCTGCAGAACAAACAGGATTCCGACATCTATCCAAAAAAAGAAAATGTGGTACAACTATCCCAAGATGTTAAAGAAACCTTCAACAAAAGACAAAATACCCAAGCAATATTCAATGATTTTCAAAAAGTGTATGATTCAATGCAGACAGAAGCTGCTTGAACTACAAAGGAATACAAAATAATATGCAGTCTTCAGCACAATTCTATTGGACATCTACATTAATGACCTATTCTGCCATTGTTACAAGTACAGAATTAAAGACAGCTCTCTTTACAGATGACATGGTTATGTGGACATCGTCACAAATAAATAAAATCAAGATACAATGAAAAGGGCACTGAATAATTTACAAAGGTGCCCTGTCAACAGTCTGATAATTGAGAATACCTTATACATTTATGACAACAGAACCAAAATGCCTTGGAACAATCCTTGATTCAAAATTGATCTGGAAAAACCATACAAAAGCAACAACAAATAAGACAACTAAAAAATTTTCAATCATGAAAAGACTAGCAGACGACCCTTTATGGGCAGTCACACCATGGATTAATTGTTATTTCGTCAGACACTAAAACAGCAATTCAAGTAATAATTTCCAACAAAATTATGTCAATCCTGTTACTAAATCTATGTATTCCTCTGTGAAAAGATTTATTAAATCTACATACTTAGACTTCAACAAACAAAATTTGATAACACAATCTCAAGGGAAAAAATGGAACTCTCTGCATCATAATCCACAGTTCATTCCCGATTTACCACGAAAGTCGTCTGTAGCTAGCTGCATTTAGATTGGCAACAGGCCATGATCGTTTGGCCAAGCACCTGCATAGAATTGGAATATATCAGTCCCCTAACTGCCCATTGTGGAACTCAAACCAAGAAATGGATTTGGAACAACCTCAAAATCTGTGCTTCAGTGGCTGACCATGATAATATCTTTGAAAGATATTGGAGTGCAAGAGGTCAAATGACTTTACTGTTAAATGCCTGGCATTAGAAAACAACTACTTCAAAAACTACACCAAAAAAAAAATAATAATAATAATAATTACAATGGATAACAGCACAATGTAAAATTTCTGGCAATGAAACTGCCAGGGAAAAAAGGGAACTCTCTGCATCATAATCCACAGTTCATTCCCGATTTACCACGAAAGTCGTCTGTAGCTAGCTGCATTTAGATTGGCAACAGGCCATGATCGTTTGGCCAAGCACCTGCATAGAATTGGAATATATCAGTCCCCTAACTGCCCATTGTGGAACTCAAACCAAGAAATGGATTTGGAACAACCTCAAAATCTGTGCTTCAGTGGCTGACCATGATAATATCTTTGAAAGATATTGGAGTGCAAGAGGTCAAATGACTTTACTGTTAAATGCCTGGCATTAGAAAACAACTACTTCAAAAACTACACCAAAAAAAAAATAATAATAATAATAATTACAATGGATAACAGCACAATGTAAAATTTCTGGCAATGAAACTGCTATTTCCTTGCAAAGAAAGGTACTGAATTGCTCCAAAATAGGATAAAAAATATCCCTTATGATCACAGAAAGAAGAATTAGAAAGAGATACAAAGACAAATAACTAAGTCATAGCTTTGTGAAATACTAAGCCATAATCAGAATATTAGTATAGCCTATACTGTTATGGCATAGAAACATCTGGTAACAATTGACGTTGCTAGATGGTGTGCATGATCAAGACATTGAAGGAAGCGGAGCACTGTCAGTTTTCAATCTTCATTCAATATGGATGTTAGTTAACTGGAACAGCGTTCAGACATAAAAATAAGAGAAAAATAGCAGTGTTCCATAGCAGAAAAGTAAGAAAATATCACACAGACTTCGTAGGAGCTTTAGATGATCATGCTTTTCCATACAGAACTGCTGCAAGGTGGTTAGCAGCTCTCCAATATAAAAAGTACCAAGTGCTGACATGCCTCATACTGGATGGCCTGCAACTGTTCATACTGGTGTTGCTCATACAGTGATCGCCTAATGCTTAAGAGGACGACAAACAATGGTCTCTGCAGGAGTTGGCAGCATATACAGGTATTGACTAGACTACTGTGCATAAAATTTTACGAAAATATCTGCAAATGTGCAAAATTGCTGCCAAATAGATAACATATGAACTGACAGAAGAAAAAAAATGGAGATGTTATGAAACGTCTCATTTGAATCTGGAAGGATATGAACATGAAGGAGACAACATATTGAATAGGATCACTGCCACTGACGAAACCTGGCTCAGGGCCTGTGAACCCAAGCTTCAATGCCAGTCAACTGAATGGCAACACTAAGGCCGCAAAGGAACAAATTCCAGCAAAATCCATCTCTTGCAAAATTAATGTAACATTTGGCTTTAACATTCGAGGAGTTTTTTGTATCAATTTGTTCCACATGGTTAAAATGTTAATGCAGTCTACTATGCAGCATATCTCCACAATAAGCTATGTCACACTATCAGGGATAAACATCCTGAATTGCTTCAAATGCAAATTATCCATACACAATAATGCTACAGTTCATATGACGAATTGTGTGAAGAACCTTTTATGCCACTAGAGATGGGAAGTACTACAACATTCACCCTACTTTCCACATCTTTCACCCTGCCATTTCGATTTGATACCAAAATTGAAAGTTTCAATGCACTGGAAACACTTCTGTACAAGAGCATATATTGCCAACACAGTGAGACGCGATATTCTAAGATTAGACAATGGTGAAGCGAATAGTATTCATTGCCTTCCTCATTGTTGGCAGTAAATGACTGCCTTGGAGATTATTTCGGCAGTTGAAAGAAATAAACTTGTTTAAGTCCACATCACACAACCATAATAATAATTTTGCAGATAAGCTAACCATGAATCAGATATATTAATAACAATAATAATGATGATAAAGAAGCAACTCCACCATCAGAGCCCAACGAGACGCACCTCCCCACATACCACCACTAGCACTGGCGCTGTTTGCTCCCCATTGGCCAGCTGCTCCTCCTGGTCCAGCATTGGATGGAACTCCTGTCCAGACATTTGAGCTGTCACCCACATCATCATCTTCACCCCATGTGCCACCAATGTTTGTAGTAGGTGTATGCCCCCAAGGCGTTTTCTGAGTTTGAGATGGAGGAGGCTGTCCACCATTACGTAGATTAGCTTCCCATAAATCAGTGCCTGGAACAGAAGACAAAGAAATATAGTATTTATTATTTTAGTATTTATTTATTTAACCTGGTAGAGATAAGGCCGTCAGGCCTTCTCTGCCCGTCTACCAGGAGATTCCAACTACAATATCAACAATAAAATTACAATTAGTATTAAATTTACAATTACAATTACAAATAATATTACAGTTAGTATTAAATTTACAATTACAATAAAATCAAAGTACGAAAAGATTACCTGAATAATTAAAGCTAGATAATTTATCATAGAGAAACAAAGAATATTTTATATTTACTGAATTACAAATTAAATCTAGAATAACAAAATTGTATAGTGATGAAATTACTGGATATTGAAATATTTTGTGATAGATTAAAGAAACTATTTACAAGTAATCAATTACTGACCAAGTGCCTAGTAAGTTTTCGTTTGAATTCAATTTTATTTCTAAGCAATTTCGATTGATATACTACAATAAGACACTGGCCTGACATTATCACAGACGTATGGCACAGTGTATGCAATATTTAATCATCACTACAGTATTGTTAAAATCTTTTACACTTGCTCAATTCATTTTACTGTAATCGTGATACAGTTTAATGATTTCACAAAATTTTGTTGATTATTGCTACATACTACACATCATGAAATATCTAAGTAATTAAACTGAAGCAAAATAAGTAACTCAACGTCTTTACAACACAACAGAAGACAAAGAACAATCCTTCCAAATATACATTTCTAAGCAATTTAGATTTATATACTACAATAGGTATGCACTGGCCTTCAGTCAACAGTGTGACTATTAAACATAATAAAATATTAATAAAGATTTAAGTTACATATAGTTAAGGAATAACAATTTTCACACCCCATTACTTTATTTATAAGTCACAGATATATTTCACAAATAATGCAAACCGTGTCTAATTCATTTCAAGTAAATGAAGTTAATGTCGAATTTCGTGATAGTCATATCCTGGAGTATTGCGTTGGTTCATACAGAAAGTTTCCACGGACGGCTTTAGTCTAGTGGACAGAGCGCCCGTTTCTGAATCAGTCGGTCGCGTGTTCAACCTCGCTGTTATGCATTCCTTTTTTTTTTTCTGTATTTGTTAAATTCATTCACTGCTTTATTTGTTAATAGTCTTTACCGCACTACTTACTTACGCTGAATTCTTTTCCCCGTAACTTGTTCTAACTACTGTATTAAGGGATGACATACAACAAAATGAAACTAATTATATTAGCTCAACTAGTCGTTTTCTTGTGAATCAGATCACTTGTACTCTGCTCATGCGCACTGCCTCCTTTCTGGGAGTATGAGACAAAGCTTTTTTCTAAGACAGTACCGTCAGTACCTACTACATTATATGCATGCAGGCCAACAATGAAGCAAAGCTGTTACAAAATAATAGTAAATGGAGAGAAATTATCATTATTATTATTATTATTATTATTATTTTCGCCGTAATTATAGCTTTGTAATTATTGCATTCCTGATTACAATGTGACTTCATTTGAGGGAGTATGATATTTTATATACAATAACTGCAATTTAGGTATAGATAATATTTCTTGAAACCTGTGATACAGAATGACAAAAATTCAAGATTTATGAATTTACTGTACAGTACTGTGAAGTATAGTTTCAGAGCTGAAAGAAAATAGAAACTTGATACCAAATATGCTGTGTCAAATAACTATTTTCAATGTAGATGTTCAATGTGTGCATAAATTTAATTCTAATAAATGAAAGTTAATATACCAATTAACCCCTTTCTGCAAACTGGGACAGATATGGCACATACCGGTTTTATATTCATGTAACCTATAATATAAGCATATAGTATTTCAAACTGCATACTGGGACAGATATGGCATACTGTCAAGAATTGAATTTGACCATATGTGAAATTGGTTGAGAAAGAAAGAACTACTTAAGTTATTTGAATATAAAACCAGTGTGTGCAAGACTATCCTACGTGGTAAGGACTTAAGTTTTGTTATGTTTGAATGCACATTATGTATTAATTTCTAATATTTCTTAGGTATGTAGTTATAATAAACACTTTCATGTGTTTTTGGTTGACTAGTTTCAGCTTTGTCTCAGCCATTCATTATTCTAACCTATGATCAATTTCTTCTAAAATTTTGAGTACCACGATCTTCATGACGTGGTATCTTTCGTGAATTTTTGTGTCATTCAAATTTTCAAAATGATCGTTTCTTAAATGGTTAACATTATCTCCATCTGACTCTTAATTTTCGAGCTGTTCCAAATATAAAATTCTACGTCTAAATTTTCCGCCATTTTGTATTGCAACTAGTGAACCATTAAAAATTTTAATAGCTGAAATTTTTATCACTAAATTTAATGATAGCTTTACTTGTTCATTAGACTAAAAATGCTTGGTGAGCTATAAAAATGATTTAATGAAGCAGTAAATAAATTAATGAATCATTAAAACCTTAGTGAAGGTTGGTGAAACCGGCCCTTAATGTCTTAATTGTAAAATAAATTTTATTGACAATGTTATTTAATCAGCAATAAATTTTGACACGTATTAAAAAAAAATTCGTTCACTGTTGTGCACGCATTCTGCTTCTGCTACTTTTATTGTGAAGCCAGTTTCTATTCATTCAGTATGAACAGGCTTATCCAAGGTGTTCGTGTGTTACTAACCACATGTCTTTGATTCCAAACATAATAATATTAATTTAATTTTAATTTTCATATTATACAGTGGCGTCTCAATGGATTGGTGGCTAATAAAAGACAATAAAAATGACAGTTCTACAAATTCAGAAACCAGTTGATCACCTTGTGTATATCACACCCCAGTGCTGCTAATTTAAAAACAGACAAATCAACCAATAAACGAAAATCTGGAGAGAAAAAAAAAAAAGAGAAAGAGATTTAGCAAACTTCCTGTCACAGAGTTCTGGTGTAGCCTACTTCAGGAATATTCGGAAATTTTTAAATGTACAGTGGCGAAACTCCTCCCATTTCTAACAACATATCTGTGCGAAGTAGGATTTTCACAATATGCAGCAACAAAATCAAAATTCCGTCATCCTCTGGATTCCACATCAGAAATGAGAATTCAACTTCCCTCCATCTCCCCCAATTTGAAAAAAATTGTGAGACGAGTAAACACCACTATTCTTCACAATAGCAATTTGAAGGTTTTTTTTTTATAATTATGCATGTAATTACTGAAAAAAATACATGCAGTTTATAAATACTACTACATGTTTATGAACTCAAGGCTATGTATGGAAATTAATGTAGTTGTAATATATTGTTGATATTAAATACGTATAGAATATATGTAAATATGCAGGCATACTGAACGTATATCTACATTAATCTAGCGATTAATTTAATTTAATTTGAGAATCTGTGAATCTTTTTTCGAGTAGAAAGGGATTCATGATCAAAAAAGTTTGGGAACCACAGCATTAAACCAATGTGATGAAATTTCTTGTAATACACGATTTTGTTCTAAGCAATAACCTAAAAGAAAAAAGTTTATATGTTGTTACATTGAATTTTCGGAATAAATTGTCACTATAAAATGGATTTAATGATTTGATTATTGTAATTTCGAACTACTGCAATTTTTTTAACGAATTAACGAGGATAATCAAAACTCCACTGTACCATTTACTTTAATGCATTAACAATAATGCACAACAAACTGTGCTATAGTCCCGACGCTGTTAATTCAGGCGTGACTCCGCCCCTTTGCTTACGTCTTAGAAAGTGAAGGCTCTATAAAGTCTAGGTAGGTAGTATCGTTCGCCATTTTTGTTCTTACGTTGCCGAGCTACCATACGAGGAATCTATTTGCCACACCGTTAAACATCATCATGTCGTAGCTCCTATGATAATAAATCAAACACAATGTAATTCAACAAATAATTGAGCGGCAAATAACGTCTTCGTGTGCTTCCTGCGAACGCCAACGAAATAACTAAAATGGCGGGCGATTATATTAAGTATTTATCGAGCCTTAAGAAATGAATCAGCGAATCACAAGACACACACATTTAAATGTAGCCAACCTGCAACACGATTGGCTGCCGGAAATTAGAGCGACGGGACTATAGCAAGTTGTCTTCATCAAAGTTAGTGTGTTAAGTATCACATCAGTTGTTAGCTTCGAAACAGGTCTAAAGGGCCTAAACCTTGTCTGGCAGAAGAAGGAGAAGAAGAAGAAGAAAAATCAAAATAACTTTGCAATTAAATATTTTAACTTGACAGACTTTTAAAATATGGGTAAACTCATATTTATGGACATTCACTTCAGACAGTTATTTTCTGACAGTAACCGTTACTAAACATAACAAGCTTCAAAAAACTATCATGAATTTCAAAACAAGTGGTGGGGAGAGGGAGGGAGGAGAGAGAAGACAGAATATTACCATTGTTCACATTTGGCTTCCACACTGGAACACCATCCTTCACACCTGGTTCTGGAGAAGCAGGAATGTCCCAGCCAGTATCTTGATTTACATATTGCTGTAAGAAAACAACTTCAAAATTAACAATGTAATATCTTTCACGAAACATTCATTATTAAAGCGTCAAAAGACACTTAAAGACGAATATTATTTTAATGGCAGGAATATCAGTGCAGAAGAACCAAATGAGTTAAGAAAGAGAAGTGAGAGATAAAAGGGGTTGAAGACGAGATAGCAATATGAAGCTTGAAGTTAGGACATAGTCATACACAACACACAGATTTTATTACAGAAATGATCTTCAAAGGTCCAGCTGCTAAAATGTTATGTTTTATTTAACGACGCTCGCAACTGCAGAGGTTATATCAGCGTCGCCGGATGTGCCGGAATTTTGTCCCACAGGAGTTCTTTTACATGCCAGTAAATCTACTGACATGAGCCTGTCGCATTTAAGCACACTTAAATGCCATCGACCTGGCCCGGGATCGAACCCGCAACCTTGGGCGTAGAAAGCCAGCGCTATACCAACTCGCCAATCAGATCAACTCAAAGGTCCAGCAACCAAAATGTTTTCCATCTGACATTACTTTCCAGTAAATTATTTATAACTCATAACAACACATTTACTGTCCAAACAAATTTAAACACAAAATTAAATGTATTCTAAGTACACATGTTTCCCAACCAAGCAGTCCACGGTTCCAGTCATTGTGAATACAATGGAAGAAATTTATCTTCTGTCCACAGAACTGAGTGTTTTTTCCCTGTCATGTGTTATGTCAGCACTAACCCTGTGACATGCTAATTACATTATCAAGGAGGTCTACAATTTCAGCTTTTGTGTCAGTCTCAAGTTATACCTTGCACTTTTTGTAAGTTTATATTAAAAAGAGTGGACGAAGAAAGGAAGGCAATAATTCTTTCCATAAAGAATGAATTAAAAGATTTTATTTTATTAGATAGCCACAAGTTAAATTCAAGCCTACATTCAAGGATCGATCACGCTCTTAGTGTTATTTGCTTGCATAAAAAGGATTTTAACACTTTTATGTGCACAATAGAGTTTTACAATTGAGGCGATTTCCATAAGATGGGCCTATAGTCCTATAAGCCTTTTTTCGGGAAATTGTTTAAATGTAACCACTATATTAGGCAGAGTATTCCACCAAACTTTTCTTTCATTATCTTAATTCTAGAGGTCAGGAGAGCATTTTCTTTGTGAGCGTACAGCTGTTCAGATTCATTGCTAATACAGTAAGCGTACAATAAGTTCAGGCTGCAGTTGTTAGTACAATAGCTGTTACTCATATTTGACTCAGAATTGACTACTTTAAGCAATGAAATTTTCAGATCCAGAATTAAAAAATTTATATGACAGACTTCCCTGTATATATATTATGTACCGTGAATTGTAAAACAAGTTTATTTCTATCCTAAGTGTATTTTTCTATTTTATCTTGGTTACTACATCAACATGACCTGCACTAATTATACTACTAATAATAATTTAATATTAATCCATCAATCTCAACATCGTCTCTTTTTTCACTCAGTTATTACTAGTATTATTATTTACTAATTTTATTATCATCTTTATGTGAGCTTTTTCCTTAAGTATTTTGTCTACAAAGTATGTATATCTATGTAACGGAACTGTCCCCGAACATGAGCTTTGCTCTTTCGGGGTATTTTAATGTAACGTTTTTATGTATATGTTATTATTAAATAAAATCTAAATCTAAATCTAAATATTGCGTAGCAGTGTGTTTCGTGTTGTTTTCACTATTCCTACAATACTAATGGACAGAAAAAGACTATCTTACGACAATTCTAATAATAAAGAAAAAAAGAAGAGAAAATGGCAGATCGGTCAGACCTACATTTCAAGCAATTATCTGTGCTTCAGTGGCTGGTCATGATAATATCTTTGAAAAATATTGGAGTGCAAGAGGTCAAATGACTTTATTGTCAAACACCTGGCATTAGAAAACAACATTTCAAGCAATGGAATTGATATAAAAGAAAAGACATTTTCAGCAGTTGTCAAGAACAGTGCCATCTCAAGGTACCTATCAGTAACCAAGAAAAGCTTTTTAGAATGTTCTATAGTGATCACGGTAAGGAATTACAGGATTCATATTTAAGCCAATGTATGTCCAAGAAGTCAGGTACACACAATCAGAAGGCAACATTAAATCCATAGAAGCTCAGGAAAAATATTTGGAAATATTTTCTCCATACAGATGGCACTAAATTGAAAGTTTGTCGTGGTTTGATATTAAAGCTATATCAGGTATCAGTCGAAAGAGAGTTATTCAAGACAAAACACTGGCCAATGATTCATTTGTGGAGAGAAGAGGCAAACATGGTAATCATCTTCACAAAATAGAGGCTAATATTTGTCAAATGTTACAAGAATGCTCTCGTACAATTCCCAGCCAAATCATCTTTGAGGTATTTTGAAGAACAGAATCTGTCAGAATATTGTACGATCTTTTCTCAAAGAAATTCTTCGAGGATACAGGTAAAAAGCTCGAAATGAATTACATAACCTACGTCAAATATTTCAAAGAACACTGTAACTACAGCTTCAATCAGCCTAAAACTGATGTTTGTGACTTTTGCATTGCTTGTGAAATGAAACTTAAAGCCAACAAAACAAGAAGAAATGTACAAACATATCTAAAACTAAAGCTGAACTTCATTCGCAAATCTAAAAGTGATTGTACTCATCTTATTGAGTTCGATTATGCACAGAACTTTGTTTCATGGAAATGCAAGCCAAAAAAGACCTCAACTCAGATGTATAATTCATTCATGATGCATTTAGAAAAGACGGAGTTTCCAAACGTGAAGCATGTTGTTCTGCTCTCTGATGCCTGTGGAGGTCAGAATAAGGACTCAGTGGTGATGTCATTTTCTTCATGGATAGCTAAAGTGATTAATGTGGAGGTTATCCACCTTTTTCCAGTTCGAAGACATTAGTTTGGTCAATGTGATCAAAACTTTGGCCTTATTAAGGCAAAAGTGAAGAAAGAAGAAACCATACCTACTGCAAAACTCTACTCAGTGATGGTGATGGCCAGAAGTCATCCGTCTCGCTTTATTGTCCTTATGGACAACCTAATAAAAAAAAACTGGGGAAAAAAGGTCTTGAACCATACGTTTTCAAGAAACCATGACCAAAGGAACTGTAATTAAAACACAGAAGTATGTTCTGCTGAAATATAATGTCGATGGTTCTGTACTAGCCTCACCAATGTACACACGTAAATACACATTCTTCCAGCTTTGAAAACAAAAATACAGTACTGAAGGTCTGAAACAATAAACTTTCCATGAGGATTTCAATCCAGTAAAGCTAGAAAAAGAAGAGGATGTCAGAGATTTGCTTCAGTACATGGACACTGAAAGCTGTTCCTGGCTGGAAAGCATGTTTGAAGAAAGCCATCAGTAACTATAAATTGCCTACAACATCTCTCCACTCTGGACAGAATGGTTTGAACATTATTTCAGTAACCACAAAAATAAATAATGTTATGTGATGTAGGGCTATTCATATTATAAATAGAAATATTCTGTAAAAACCATACAGTTTTGTAAAGTTGTACTGTGCTTTGACAGTTAAATACAGTTTATCAACATCCAAGAAGTACTATACTTTATACATAGTTTCAAATTCAGACTGATTTCTGGAAAAAGAATGACTTGTAACAAATAATATTTAAAATTAAATATTAATAAAAATACTTTATATTGTGAAAGTAGGTTCTTAATAATATTCTACATCTATTTAACTTATTCTTGTATGCAAGAATAAAGTGTTACTTGAAATAAATTAAAACAAAACTTTTAAACTAGAATTACTCGAATCACCATATTGTCCTATGTGCCCTTCTTCAACAAATGGCCTCAATTATTCTTTACTGGACTTTTCCTTATTATGTTTGTTCCAGCAAGCAATTCAGAACGTGTTCCAAACTATTACCGAACTTCTTTCAACGCATGCACCAGTTGTGTAACGTGTCAGAACTAGTTCGATATTTTATGTTGTTGGAACATTTCTTCAACTCTTCTTTCATGGCCTTCAGGGTTTCTTCTCATATTAAAATTATATTCATCTTTCGAACTTATTCGTCATAAAATATATCACCATCATCTTACAAATCACTCATGATCGACTATTTTTTTTATTTTAACCTGCCTAGTCTCGAAGCATTTTAATCATAACTTCAGATTAAACCATCTGCGCATGCATCAACATTTTGGAATTCCCAGTTCTGCTCTTAATTGAGAACCAATTTCACTCGTTCCGAATGAGTTCTGAAGCACATTGGAACAGGAAACTGGAATTCCCAGTTCTGCTCTTAATCGAGAACCAATTTCACTCATTCCGAACGAGTTCTGAAGCACATTGGAACAGGGAACTGGGAATTCAGTATCAGTTCGGAATCAGATCTAGTCTTGTTGAAACACATATTGAGCTACTCCGCATGAGCAGGCAGTTCAGAATCAATTCCAAACCGTGCTGGAACAAACTTATTGTGGTGGTTATGGGAGAATTCGAAAGTAAGTCTCTCTCCCTCCCTCTCTATGTGGCTACATTGCAGCACTCCATCACTGATTCTCGCTGCATACAGGAGATTGGCAGCACAATCTAGTCTCAATTCCAAAACTGGATATTATTAATAGTAATGAATTTCACGAGCATAGTAGTTACAAAACAGTGAGAAAGTCCTTCAAAGGGTGCATTATCATTCAGTTCCTATTCATTTTTCAGTCTGAAAATTTTTCAACTGGACTGTTTGTGGAGGGTGAACTTGTAAAATAAAAAAATAAAAATAGAAAAAATTGATTTTGCTGCAAAAGAAGTCAATACATAAATAACAGACTGCACTTTGAAGTATTTATCAGATCAAGAGAAGATGAGTGTGAAAAGACAGATAAGAAATGTTCATTAAAGAATAAAATAGAAAAAAAAAAAATAGAAATGCCCAATACAAGACATAGGTACAGACCCAGAAACAAAATTTTTGCCACCTCAATTTTCCAGTGGGCATGCTCAGTGCTTACTTAGTCCAAATTTTGTTTCTGGGTCTGTACAAAATCAAATACTATTTATTCTAAAATCAATGCTAAAAATTAATGTAAGAGCAGTATACTGATAATCACGTAGATCGTTAAATGAAAGAAACTTGAAGAAATTTAAAAAATTTTTACACACAATTAAGAAGAGATGGAAGGAGAAAACTAAGCTATATATGCATATTAATAAGATAAATAGTACTGGTATACACTATTAAAATATAGAGTAGTAATTTTGTTAAGGTAAGTATCTGGAAAACAGGTAACAGGGCTACCGTTAACAAATGATGTACAAAGCATACATATTTTGATGACATTCATTCATTCATTCATTCATTCATTCATCCTAAAACTAGAATTATTTATTAATAATAGATAAAAATTCGCTCCAGCACTGGGAATCAAACCCAGAAGCCTCAGTTCTACGGCCTGAGTAGTCTACCGCTGACCTACACTGGGGCTCCATCCACAGCACCAGATCGATCTCTTATTTATTAATAACCATAACAGGGAATTCTGTAGGACCAAATCATTAATAATATCACCACATATGATCAAAAATGGGAATTTTCATGAAAGAGAAAAATAAGAAATATTTACTACAAAAGTAGTGTAGATGGTCCCAAAAGAAATACTAGGTATTCTAAAAAGTAACTTCGGCAACTTCAATTTACTAAATGGTTAATTTCATGTGTGTCTTACACGACATTAGGCACTCTTCAAGGAACTGAAAATGGAATTGCACAAATTATATTTAATTTAAATTTAATTTTAAGGTCTTGAACTATTCATCACACACTATTGCCCATCTGGATAGAAATGGTTAATATAACATAATGGACATTATAAGAAAAAGCTGATTGTGACTTACTACATGAAAGAGACAGGTAGTTCTGTGCCAACAAACTATTCTGAAAATCTGCTCTACTATTACAGTTACATGGATGATGTGATATATTTTAATAGGTTGTGTACATATATATATTTTTTTTTTTTACCTTTAATAGTTTAAGACATACACAGCAAATATTTTATTTCGTACTTACACAATTTCAAATTGTTACTTACACTACAGCATCAACACAAATGGAATCCTCCACTACAGCCATAATCATTCTTCCATAGTTGCTATACATAATGTGTTATGCTATTTATCTCCGCTAATTCCAAAGATTATGTACTTAAAGAAACTAGTACCGCAGTGATATTGATTTATCTATGCACTTTCAAATTTTGGATACTAGGATACAGTAATGTAGAATTAACCAAATACATTTAATTTTCTGTCTCACTATCTTATAGTAGAAGTTCTATATTCTGTGAACACACATTTTTTTATTCTATATCTCAAGTTCGTATTTATTTCCTACTTGGTCTCAGCTTTATTTCCTTAGTTTTCCTAGATTTCAAGAAGTGAAAGGTAGACTATCTTAGCTAAATAAATATAATTTATTGTTAGTTCTTGCAGTATGTAATTCGCATATTTATTTCAATGTATATTCGACCTTCAAACAATGAAAATATAAATTGAAACAAACGATAAATTCCTTCAGCAGAATGAAACGTAAATGTATTCCAATGTTTGTTAAATCCTACATATAACTAAACTCTAGTTTCGCCTACACTTGTATGAGACAAATAACTGAATATTTTCAAGGCAAATCATATTTAAATACATACTATATTGTGAATTGGAACACTTATCTGAGAATCTGAGTTATAATATTTTTGGATAGTTGCTATCTGCTGTATGAACATTAAGTTCTACGATTAATTACAAAAAGAATAGGGGTTCCTGAAAATATTTTTAATTAAAATATCAGAAAAATAACTGAATAACTTAAACAACAAATCACAAAATGATATTCTACAAGAACCAGAAACCAATACTACAAACATTTGTCTCAATAGACATTTTTTCATAGACATTTATCTCCTACTATTGATATTGAATCCTTATGACCACCTATAGGTATTTATTCTTTTAATCCATTATAAACAGAAAGTACATTTTAACATTTTTTATCTGTTACAGGCTACAAATATTAAAGAGGATACAAAGTTTGAAGAAGCCGGAAAGATGGTGAAAAAAACTCCCTTATGAAATTAAGAAGATTAATATAAATAAGTAGGGGACTGAAAGAAGGGAAATAAAAACGATCTAGCAGATGCAATAGCAATAAAAATCCGAAGTCCTAAGGACAGCACAGCTCTGAGTATATAATATAAAATATTCAGTATATATTGTGTTTCACATACTACAGTATATTTAAAACATATCAAAGTTTTCAATAAATGTCATGAAAAATAATTTTATTTACAAGAATTCAAAACTTGCAAATGAAAATGTAACATTTCTGAATAATAAATAGTACTTACCCCACCCCATCCATCCTGACTGAAAAGAGCTTCTCTCATTGTATTCAACTGTTCGAGCTGCTGTTTGGTGGAATTGTTGCCAGTATTGCTGTTTCCTCCCGATCCCCCTGTTCCTGAACTGGCACTATTGCCAGATCCTGGATTATTGTTGTTATTGCTGTTGTTGCCATTATTGGCACCTCCTGAATTGGGTTGTTGGTTTGCTGAGAGTCCTTTACCAGCTGCCTGTGCCCATGAAGTCGAGCCATTCTGTTGTTGTTGTTGTTGCTGTTGTTGTTGCTGCTGTTGCTGCTGCTGTTGCTGCTGTGAAGATGGAGCTTGAGATGACGGTGGCTGCTGGGAAGAAGGCTGACTTGATTGAGAATTGTTGCTCTTGTTTGCATTGCCTATTAAATAAATAATGCTATTAACATTCAAAATGAATGCAAAAGAAGTTCTTATAAATCTCTCTTAGTATCATCACTGATCATTAAATTGCAATAGAATGATCACTAAGGCTAGGATTTTGATGAAATTGCATCTTTTTTCTAGTAAGCCAGAAACATAGCTGTTTTAGTATTTATATGTTATGTGACAAACTAAGTGTTTTAAGACATATTTGTTAGGGCATTTTTTTTTTGCATTTTTTTGCCTGTTTCAACTCATAAGAGCTTCTTTTGTTTTATTCAGTCATTTTTTAGGCATTTTCATTTAATTTCAGCCATAAATGCCCATTATTAATATAAAATAATGTTTATTTCCTTTGATATCTTCTCTACATATTTTGTCCATTAATACCCATTATTTTATATAATATTTTAACAGTTTTTCTACACAAATATTTCCACTTTAACGTAGTACACCCCATGCAATGGATCAGTCCATCTACACTTTCAATATAGACTCCTCTATACCTGCTAATTCCGGATAAGAGTGGCCTTGTGATAGACTACACAGAAATTAAAAGTAAGGTAAATCCATGGTGCTACAGCCCATGAAGGGCCAAGATCGACCAGCTGACTGTTGAACTCACGTCCACATGCCGAAGCAGAAGTGAACGACCATACATGAAAATTACATCAGGTAAAATAATTAGTTAAAATGTACTACTTAGAAAAAATTGTGTAAAATTTAATTTAATTACTAGTCTAAATATTATTAAGTAGTACAAAACCTCTTTTCCTACTAAGCCAATTATGTAAGATCAATTTTTAGGGCATTTTAAGGGCATTTTTTTATGTTTTTTAGGTCATAAATGCATTGTTTTTAGGACATTTTTTCATGATTTATAGGTCATCAAAATCCTAGCCGTAATGATCACAAAGATCACAATGAAATCTCTGCTTCCATGAAAGCAGGTTTCTCCAAAAACTAATACAAAGGCAATATAGCTCTCCTGCTTCTGATTCTGAGCAGTACTGTTAATTTTATCAATTTAAGCAGTAGTTGTTTCTCTAATTAAAAATAGTCCTATTATTTCTCAAATAAATAAGAAAGAAAATATATTAATGACAAATTCACCTGGATTCTGTTGTCCACTGGGTCCTTGACTAGAACTTCCACTGCCTGTATTTCTGTTTACACTGTTGTTGTTGTTGTTTCCCCACTGACTCTGGGTAGCTGTATTTCCTTGCCCCTGGCTGCTCCCTCCCCAGCCTCCAGCTGAGGAGCTCGAATTATTATTATTGTTCGAGTTGCCACCAGAAGGAGTTCCCCAGCTCGAAGTGCCACTATTCAGTGAACTTTCTCCACCTCCAAGCAGCCCAAGCCCAGGAGGGATACCCCATCGGGCATTTGTGGCTGGTCCTTCCATCCTTTCTGTCCATCTTGAATTATGGCTATGGTACACTTTAGATAGAGTTTCATGCTGAATTAGAAGTTTAGACGATTCCAATTCACTGACGCTATTCTTAAAGTTATTACTATTATTAAGATTATTAAAGCTTGGTGGTGGGTTACTGTCAATTTTACCCTGGACTGTTGCATTCATGGCAGGCGCAAAGAAAGGTTCATTTCCTGCTGTCATACCTTTACCTTGCGACTTGGGAATGTTGAGAAAAGGAGTCAAACTCCAAACTTTGTTGCTGTCGTCGTTGGCATCTTGATCTTCCAATTGCTGGGACTCGACAGTATCCCCAGAACTGGTATTTTTTTGGAAATTCTTAACATTAACAAGATTATTATCCTGATCTGAAAGAGCACCAGTAGTAAATTTCATCTCTACTTCCCCACACTTCACCTTCGTCCCACTTTGTCCATCATTTAAAGACAGGAGATTGTCCTGTGGAACACAGTCATTGGCAAACGAACCATTCATTGCCTCTACACTACTAAGGTTAATAATATGTTGGCTAACTGTAGTAATAGTATTTGGATTTTCAATGGCCTGAGTGACATGGGTGGGCTCCACATCCATTGTAGTTGTTGTAGTGGTAAAGCTGGTGGTGTGACTTTGTGCACAAGTAGACAGACTATTGCTGCTGGAAGAACCATGGTGACTGGCAAACATTGCATTTAAGCCCTGAAAATATGACATAAGTAATTAATTTCTTGTTCACTACCTTTCAAACCAGACAAAATGGAACATCACTGGCACCATAATAAAATCGAGTTTAATAATACAGTACAATGTAGTAAAAACAAACAAATCAACAGAACTTAGGAATATTAGTAGGTAAGAGAAGTCTCATTATTCCAACTGGTTAGAGCTTAAATAAGAAAATATTCAGAATAAACTCAGCAACAATGAAAAAAATAAACGAGTTCCACGAAAATGGCACAACTTTCTCAATAAATGCAATATATATTTTGCAACAACTCAGTTCTTTATCATGTTTTGAATGATATCATTTGAGCTTTTCTTTAACTATTATTAAAAGTACATAAGTGGAAACATTACTGTACACCAAAAGAAAAACTTTCGTTTTCTGTGTTGGACACACAGACACACTATAATCCCAACAGTAACGTACACCGCAAGAAAAACTTTCGTTTTCTGTGATGGACATGCTAGAATTCCAAAAGTAAAACAATTTTAAATAATATTGTCATTAATTTTGCAGAAATTGGCTAAAAATAGCTGTATGTATACTATAATTCCAGTACATTTCTATTTACAGAAATCGACGTTTAAAAGTGATATGAATGTCAAGATATAGGCTATTAATGTTTTAGAATGGGACTCCAGCACACTCCTCTATACGCAATTAAACCTTGCTTCTATGCAAATTCACCCATGCAAAACAGAGTTTGATAAAATAAATAGGAATAAGATATCCTTCAATAAACGAGAGTGGGTTTACAATTAGTGGCTGACATTCCTTTAACCCTAAGTAGTCGTGCAAGGTGTTGTCAACATTTCAGTTACATATCACGGAGCTGTTAACTACATATTCAGTAAGCCTGGACTTCTGAAACTTTCAGTACCTTTTTTAGAACTGGTAAAGCAACAATAACTGTAAACATATTTTAAATTGGTATTTGCATACTCGAGATAATAATGGTTTAAGTGGTGTGGGGTAGTTAGGAGCGACTGCTTAAGGGTTAAGAAAGGATCACTTGAATCATTTACCTGTCCAGCCAGCAGGCCATAGGGGGTAAAAACTTTATCTAAAAAAAAAAAAAAAAAAAAAAATACTATATATAATAATTTCTTTGATATTCTTACCAATAAAACCTCGATATAGCTATTTTTCATGACCTCCTGATCCATCCCGTAAGATAAAATCTTATAATTTCTCTTATATAATACTCTTGCTTCTAACAATTTTCAGTCTTTAAAAGATACTTTCCTGTCTGTCCTGGGCAAAGATTATCTTTGAATATAATGTTCTTTGCTGACGGAACTTGCCTACCTATAGCCTTAACCTATACATTTAAGTATGTAATGTGAAGATCAGTGACGTCGCTGTACTGTGCATTGTGACTGGCAGTCTGGTCACTTCAGTGTAGAAGCTTATGTTAACCAGTTTTCACAGGTCTAATATTTCTGTTTTTATTTTTTTCATCAATTCATTATTTATAAGTTACAGACAATCTTAAGTAATCAGAAGGATATCAAAGAAAACTCTGTTTCAGGAACTGATAAATGAAAGAAAATATGACAACTTAGAACACACTCAAGTGGTTTCATCAAACTCACGCTGCAGAAATCAATGTGAATGACCTCATTATCAATGAAAAAGCGAGGGAATAGCGTAAGAACTTGACATTACAGAGTTTAGCGCATTGGTTTCATCAAACTCACGCAGCAGAAATCAACGTGAATGACCTCATTATCAAAGAAAAAGTGCGGGAACAGCGTAAGAACTTGACATTACAGAGCTTGGCGCATCTACATGATTGCTCGTTTGCTTCAGACAACACAGCATTGTTTATTTACAAATCAATGGAGAAGCAGAGTCTATTAACAAAGATGTAGTTCACATCTGGAAGTCTCAGACAATTGATGGGCTTCTACAGGAGTATAAATCTGACGAGATTTATAATGTGGACGATTTTGGTCTCTTCTTTCATCTCATGCCTGACAAATCATTCGTCCACAACACAGATATGCATGGTGGGAAACTGAGCAAAGACTGAGTGACTACTGTTGAGTGTGAATAGTAATGGGACCAACAAGTTAAATGCTCTAGTGATTGAAAAATCTACCAGGCCGAGGTGTTTAAAACATGTTAAATCCTTCCAGTATGATTACACAACACAACTGGTGATTAGTTCATGCCATGGCAACATGGGATAATTGTCCAACTTGAGAGAAATGCCGAGTGATTTTGTTAGTTGCCTATTTCCAAGTTCATCCAAAGATATCCCACTTAAAAACATGAAACTGGGATTCATACCACCAAATGCTACCAGCAAGTTGTGGCTGCTAGATTAGGGTGTCATCAAACAGAAGTATCGAAACCACACAGTGCAATGGTACCTGCACTTCACAGATAGCATAATAGAAACCCTAGATCATATATGTAACAGATAGGTCATCGCTATGTTAAAATCGTTTGCACTTTGAAGAGAACAACCGCCAGGATCGCCACCCATCCACCATAAATGAACACGAGATGCCAATATATTCGCTAATGCAATTCAAATGGGAATTATGACGTGATTCCTTACATAACAACTAGATGGCAGCATAGTAAACCTGACAAAAGTTGTAAACATCAAAGCCTATAAGTCCGACCTATCTGGGGTATATATGATCTAGATAGAAACTAACAATCAGTCCACAATCAATGTACTGGATGCACTTCAGAAAAGCAGGAATAGG
This sequence comes from Periplaneta americana, assembly GCF_040183065.1. Lineage (NCBI taxonomy): Eukaryota > Metazoa > Arthropoda > Insecta > Blattodea > Blattidae > Periplaneta > Periplaneta americana. The sequence continues at coordinate 56,538,476 of NC_091128.1, read as the reverse complement.
AGTCGACTTGGAAAATATGGCCCAGGTAAGCAATGCCATTAGTCAACCTAGTCTAATTCTTCCGGATATTTGGTTACCCATAGTTGAACAAGACATCAGAAATATTCAATACAAGGGGAAGAATGCTGGCACCAACACCACGTAGACCATCTGGGGTCATCTCCACCATTAGACAACGCAACTTGGTGTTGCAGCTTAGTAGTTAGTAGTTCTGTCTGCTACCGCTAGGTGGCAGTAATAGGTTTTTATCATGTCCTTGTTACTAGTTTTTTCCTTTTTTTACCTTCTTTTATTTTCTATCGAGGTATCATAATACTTGTTCACATTTTTTAGTTCCCCGCCCCCTCCTTTTGGGTGTCTTTCATCAATTTTTTAGCCACTTCACACGCCCATCTTTTTTATTCTGTTTGGTTTAGTACCAACATACTGCTAATGACTTCAGGTTTTTCTTAATTAGAATCTCCACCGAAGCCAGGAATCATCGATCAGTCATATAGAATAGCTGTACGTAACAATCCCAACAGTAGGTTTTTTCCTTTCTCTCCTTCCTTCCACCTGAAGACGAAGGGAGAACCACCCTTCGAAACGTTGTGTCTTAATTTTTTGATTGTGACAACCAGCAATGGAAAAAGTCCAAACCCCTCACCTAAACATTAAAACATTTATAGTTGTTTGCCATGTGCGTGTTCTCCAAGTCCTCATGTTTACCACACTTCAGTTTCTGCGATTACATCCTCCCGACATCGCAGCTGTAGTGATTGAGTCGCGATTTTTTTTTATCGTTCTTAATGTCGATGATGGGATTCCTAATGCATCAGGGAGTTGTTTCTGAGTAAGAGTACTGTTCTCATCGTACTTTCGTAGGATTTCCAATTTTTCCGACACAGAAAGTGCTTTTCGTTTAACACTCTTTGTAATCACATTCACAGACACTTCAATACACAAAAGGACAACAAACTGTCCAGCAAAAATTTTCAGAATTTTATTACAGCCGAGTGAGGAATGTTGTTTGAGAGAGAGGAGGGTGGGGTATACTAAGGTATGAAGTATGAAGGTTTAAATGCGCAGGTAAAGGGTCGTATACCAATACTTTTCAGGTTAATGGCACCAGTAACTTCAATGACCAAGATGTTTCATTGCTGTTACAGTACATTGCTGAAAATTACATCGAAAATATTCCACAAAAACAGCATATTATGCGAGACTTGAGCGCAACAAACGGGGTATTTTATAAAGATGTTATATATGAAATGTGCAGGGACTGGACAAAAAAGCCGTATTATACGGGATAGCGTAATAAGCAGGCGCATCTTATTGAGGTTTTACTGTATGTTCAAAGGAGCTACTGCTATGATTTGGAAGTCAAATAGAAGAGATTGGATGACTCTGGATATTTTCAAGCAATGGTTTAACAAGCATTTTTGTCCAGCAGTGAAAATATATTCTGCTTTGAACCCAGAGCACTGCTTCTCATTGACATTGAACCTGGGCACACTCATCATTTGGAGAAACTGAATTCACTATCCATATGGACCTTTGTTTCTTCCACATAACACCAGTTCCTTGATCCAGCCTATCGATAAGGAAGTAACTGCTGCATTTAAGCCATACTACCTTCACGACACATTCAAGCAGTTGATCCATGCTGTTGGTGGAAAGAGTAAAATGATGAAGTTCTGGAAAGGTTACAACATAAAGGTCACTTGGGCAACAATGCATTATTGTGGAATAATTTATAATTTACTATGTGAAAAAGATTTAAAAAAAAATCAATCAATCTTCTTAATGTATCCAGCTGTTTCCTGACAACATAAAGTCCACTATAGTCCACTGTAGTCTATTCAGTTGTTTTTCACGAGAAATGAGGGGTATTTTGATCGGTGTTCATTATAGATGCCTGTTGCTAGTAGCCAGAGTTGGGGTGTAGTCAATATATACTGCAGGGCTGTGTCTTCTGCAACTGGTACTGATGATTTTAATTTACTTCCTTTGTGGTTTATGGATGGACAGTATAGAAGAATGTGTTCCAGATCTTCATCATGATTATTACACCACAGACAAGTAGGATTATCAGAAATGTGAAATCAGTGTAGGTACAATTGAGTGACATTGTGACCTGTTCTGGCTCTTGTTAAAAATGTTTGAACATGTCTGGGTAAGTTTTTGTACATTTCCAGGTTATATGGTTTCTTTTGTACAGACTGTAAAATTTTTCCTTTGTCAGAAGAGAGCCAATTGTTGATCCATAGGTTTGTAAAATGAGACTTTACTGAAGCAAAAGCATTGGATAGAGATATCACTTTAAGAGGTCTTGTATGCAAATATGTTGCCTGTTTTGCAATATTATCGAATTTCTCGTTTCCAGGTATACCACAATAACTAGGTATCCACTGAAATGCTATTTCCTTTTGGAGTTCTCTTAGTTTACTTAGTTGATTCTGTATTGGAATAATTCTATGTGCATATAGGTTTGGTACATATTTAATTATATTAAATATAGTCCCCTTGCAGTCGGTAAGTATGCAAATAGATTTTTCAGAAATTTGAGTAACACACTGAAGAGCAGCATCAATAGCTAGCAATTCAGTGTCAAGACTGGAGGAGGATGAACATGGTATGAAATAACTTTCTTGATATTTTGGAATATAACACCCTGCTCCTGATGTCCCATTATTAGGATTTAGAGATCCATCTGTATAAATTTGAAGGTGATCCTTATATGTACTGCAGAGTAGTTCCACGGAATATAACTTAAGAATGTATGGAGGATCATTTTTTTACTAAAAAAAATAGTAAAATAGTAAAAAAAAAAAAAAAAAAAATCGCCTTATATCCCTGAACAGTTCCATGGCTCAGACTTGGATGAACCTAATGTTATGAAGGAGAGTGTATTCATAGCAAACAAAGTTGGTTTGGAAGAAGTTGATTTCCAAGATGTAGAAGACCTGCTGATATCCCATGGAGAAATTCTATCTCAAGATCATCTTCTGGAGATGGATCAAGCCCAGATTCAAGAGGAAGATAATTTCGATGATGACCCTCCTGTACAGAGAATTCAGATAAAAAAAATTCAGTCAGAAAATCTGGTGGACAAAATTTCAAGAGGCATTATAAGCTCTCCAAGAAAATGGTCCTGATTGGGAATGTAGCTCTGCAGTGAAAGCAATGTTCTGAATTTCCTTTCTTATTATAGTGACATTTTGAAGCAGAAAAAGCCCATGAAAAGCAGACAACAATTTATTAGTTCAGAGAAAAAGTTCAGGATAAGCAAATCACAATTGGCTAATTTTTAAAAATAATGCTGTAATTACTTGTTTTTTAATGTAAAATTTGTGGTTAATACTTACTTACTGGCTTTGAGGAACTCGGAGGTTCATTGCAGCCCTCACATAAGCCAGCAATCGGTCCCTATCCTGAGCAAGATTAATCCAGTCTCTACCATCATATCCCACCTCCCTCAAATCCATTTTAATATTATCTTCCCACCTACGTCTTGGCCTCCCCAAAGGTCTTTTTCCCTCCGGCCTCCCAACTAACACTCTATATGCATTTGTGGATTCGCCCATATGTGCTACATATCCTGCCCATCTCAAACGTCTGGAATTTATATTCTTTTAATAAGTTTATTTTACGACGCTTTATCAACAGCTTAGGTTATTTAGCGTCTGAATGAGATGAAGGTGATAATGCCGGTGAAATGAGTCTGGGGTCCAGCACCGAAAGTTACGGAATTTATGTTCCTAATTATGTCAGGTGAAGGATACAATGCGTGCAGTTCTGCGTTGTGTAACTTTCTCCATTCTCCTGTAACTTCATCCCTCTTAGCCCCAAATATTTTCCTAAGAACCTTATTCTCAAATACCCTTAACCTATGTTCCTCTCTCAAAGTGAGAGTCCAAGTTTCACAACCATACAGAACCAGTAATATAACTCTTATAAATTCTAATCTGGTAATATAACTCTTTTATAAATTCTAACTTTCAGATTTTTTGACAGAAGACTAGATGACAAAAGCTTCTCAACCGAATAATAACACTCATTTCCCATATTTATCCTGCGTTTAATTTCCTCCCGAGTGTCATTTATATTTGTTACCTTTGCTCCAAGATATTTGAATTTTTCCACCTCTTCGAAGGATAAATCGACAATTTTTATAGTTCCATTTCGTACAATATTCTGGTCACGAGACATAATCATATACTTAGTTACTTCGGGATTTACTTTCAAACCTATCGCTTTACTTGCTTCAAGTAGAATTTCCGCGTTTTCCCTAATCATTTGTGGATTTTCTCCTAACATATTCACGTCATCCGCATACACAAGAAGCTGATGTAACCCATTCAACTCCAAGCCCTGTCTATTATCCTGAACTTTCCTAATGGCATATTCTAGAGCGAAGTTAAAAAGTAAAGGTGATAGTGCATCTCCCTGCTTTAGCCCACAGTGAATTGGAAAAGCATCAGATAGAAACTGGCCTATACGGATTCTGCTGTAAGTTTCACTAAGACACATTTTAATTAATCAAACTAGTTTCTTGGGAATACCAAATTCAATAAGAATATCATATAAAACTTCTCTCTTAACCGAGTCATACGCCTTTTTGAAATCTATGAATAACTGATGTACTGTACCCTTATACTCCCATTTTTTCCTCCAATATCTGTCGAATACAAAAAATCTGATCAATAGTCGATCTATTACGCCGAAAACCACACTGATGATCCCCGATAATTTCATCTACATATGGAGTTAGTCTTCTCAAAAGGATATTCGACAAAATTTTGTACGACGTCAACAAAAGTGATATTCCTCGAAAGTTACTACAGTTAGTCTTGTCCCCCTTCTTAAAAATAGGTACGATTATGGACTCCTTCCATTGTTCTGGTACAATTTCCTTTTCCCAAATTGCAAGTACAAATTTATAAATTTCGCTAGATAATGCCCTTCCACCCTCTTGTATTAATTCTGCTGGAATTTGATCAATACCTGGAGACTTGTACTTTTTCAGATTTTCTATCACAATTTCGACTTCAGAAAGTGTGGGTTCCGGTATAAATGGCTCAGCAGTTTGTATTTGAATTTCGTCCTGATCATTTCTATTTGGCCTATGTATATTTAGTAGTTGCCCAAAATAGTTTTTCCATCTGTTCAGGACTGAATGAGAGTCTGCAAGTAAGTCACCATTCTCATCCTTGATCACGTTTACCCTTGCCTGATATCCGTTTTTAAATTCCTTTATATCCTTATATAAATCTCGAATGTTTTTATTCTTACTATTTGTTTCTACCTCAGTCAATTTTTCCTTCAAGTAATCTCTCTTTTTATTCCTAAGTGTACGACTCGCTTCCCGTCTTTCATTGAAATAATTATCTCTATTCTCCACAATTGGATCCTGTAAGAATTTCAATTTTGCCTGTTTCCTTCTATCTACTGCAATGGAACACTCTTCATCAAACCACAGTTTCTTTTTCTTAGTTTCATGATAACCTATGCTCTGCTCAGCTGCAATTTTGATATTATCTCGGATATTGTCCCACATGCTATTAACATCTAACTCTTCCTCAGCTTCGTCAGCAGTTGCTAAAGCAGCAAACCTATTTGAAATTTCAACTTGATAACGTTGCTTATTTGTGGTTAATAAGTACATTTAAATCTATGTTACTAGTGCTATTACACCTTACTTACTCTTTTACTCAATAGGAAATTTCTCATGAATCCAATTCTCTTAGCAATGAGTCCTAATAAAATAAGGTTGAGATGGCCTCTCATCTTTTTCACATAAAGCTGTATTTTCAGGGACACATCTAGAGCAAAGTGAGGTATTACAATGTACAGACATTTTACTCATTGAGAAGTGTTTTTTTCTTTCTTGGAAATAAAAAAAAATTATAAATTCGTTGTTAGGAGGAAGGTCAAGCGTTTCTCTTTCTGCAGGTTTATTTAATAAGCATCGCGAAATCTACAGTTCTACAATGCTAGAATTTAAAAAAATATATATGCATTAATTTCCTGGGGAAAAAATTACAAATCTGTTGTAATGGAGAAGGTCAGGCATTTCTTTTTCTACAGGTTTATTTAATAAGCACTGCGAAATCTACATTTCTACAATGCTAGAATCTAGGACTATAAAAAAAAAAAAACACACATTAATTTCCTGGGACCTTGCATTGCTGATGAGGAGGATACAGCACTGCATGAGAATGTTGGTTTCCACATTCAAAACTTAATAGCAGTTGATGATCTTGTTACTGCTGAACAATGTTACCAGAGATCACTGGCAACCACACAATCACGAACATAGAAATAATAATGAAGAGAATTAGAATAATGACTATGTGCCGCCTATTCCACTGTCAGTCAGATGCTTTGGATGCATTGTGCACAATCAGAGCTTATTTTGCGGGTTCTCGTGTAAAGGGGGTTAAGTATGATTTCGCTAAACTGGGATAAGTACGGATTTCAACTCTCCACAATTACTTTTTTCTTGTGTTAAAGGGGTTAAATCATTCTTCCATCCATGATGAAGTTACAGTACTCCGTATTTTGTGACAAAGGGGTTTTGTTCAGTACCAAAGGAGAGAAGTTTACATACCTTACAATTTGACTTAACCCCCTTCACACAAGCACCCGCGACTTCACTTTCGTCCTAAGATGCAGGAAGATTTACTTCGTAATCTGTACCATTTTGAGAATAAGATTTTACGTATGAGAATAAATGAGTTAAACAGACATCACTGAAAGAACATTTCGGTAGTGTCCAGTAATAAGGACTGTTTTTGCAAAACTTGCTAACTGCAAAATTGAGATTTTGATGGATTTGTTAACATAAGGCAGGCCTCTACATGATGTTCAAGGCACCTTAGTAAAATTAGGTTATTTCTCTTGCATTGTAGTGTGTCAAAGTGTGATCGTTTTTTCAAAACTTGCTTCCTGCTATAAGTGAGAGTTACAGCAAAACTTGCTTACTATAGTGTTTTGTCTCTCCTGTAAAATTTAGTTTTTTCAGTTAGCAAGGTTTGCAAAAACGGTCCTCATATTGTGTAGTATTCAATATGTTAAAGAGATTTTTTGAAGTGTTCAATTATTTTCATAATTATTCTCATTAATAAAAATGTGTTTTCAATGTGTGTTATATTTTAAAAGCATGGGCTAAAAATTCAAATTTACATTTTTATCACACATTTTGTCTAGTTGCTGAAGAGCATTATATTGAGATTTAACTGTAGTAATATTAATAGATGCAGACATTCATCAACAGAGCTAGAACAGGACATAAAATTATAGAACAGTATTTGTATCATTTCCACTTAGCTGAACCTCCCCCATGCAAACGATGTACTAATAAAATATAAACACTGGAACACCTACTACTGAAGTGCTCATGTCAACAGCATCCCATGAAATTCAAGCTGGCGAAACATCTTAGGAAATTGGACCAAAACATGAAAATAGGCATTATACTGGGTGAACAATCCTTTGCACAACCGTGTTTTCACGCCTTATGGCTAGTCAGTGGAACCAGCTGTTACGGTTCCCACCTCCACTATGCTGAAGATCATATCAGGCGTCAGTTTGAGTTGTACTCTTACAAGATAAGCACGTGTTCTTTAGATGATATAATACAGTATGTTAATTAAGTTAACCCTATCTGCCCGGAACTTCTTCCTTCAAGTTTCTTTATAAATTTCACATATCTTCATTGTAAGGACCTAAGAAGTGATGAGAAACAAGATTTTTAATTATATTTCAAGCACAAGTAGCCGTTTGAGGCTGGGTCGTTAATGACCCACTGGGCAAAGGTTATATCTCCAGTGCTAAATAATGTTCTCTACTAAATGAGGAATTATTACAAATGAAACTGACTTTTGGAGTTGCAACTGTTAATTGAGATATGGCTTTTTTTAACAGACACAAAATAACTGTTATTCACTCAATACTAAGTAACTAATTGTATTTGTCTGTGAAAACTAGCAATCATATTGGTTATACGCATAAAACTATTTTGCAAAGTAGCAAAATTTTGTCATAGAGAGAACTTGACATTTCCTGCAGGCTTTTCCAGTCCTATTTTTGCACACTTCACAACTTTTCCTTACTTGACCCAATCCTGTGACCTGTTTGGGTCCACGAACAGGGGATGAGAAATCTACCAGTGACTTAGCTGATGGTTCTGGTCGAGCTGATGGCATTCCATACTTCACGAGCAATGCAGTGGCAATATTTCTACCGAAATTCTAGGGGTTGATGCTAGGATTTTACGATCTTGCTAAGGGACAAAAAATGTTTACCAACAGATCAAACTTCTAAAATATAAAATGGGGGATATACCATTTCCTGTGAGCAGTGATATTGGAGTCTAATTGATCTACTTCTCTCATGAAATAGTTATAATATTTGCATACTACATCAGGTTGGGGGATTTCTACTCTGTTGTTAGACTTATGTCCAAAGAGTATGGTGTTGAACCTCTCCATCAAGTGAAAAAATACTCTGTTGCAGCCAAAGCAAGAGCCTGCAATTACTTTGTTCAGCTCAAGTATGTCATATGTTGTCTGCAACTCTGACATAGGATTGTAAAATAAGGGCCATTCCATGTCAAATCAACACAAAAAAGTGGACTTTTCAACCCGACCACCTCGGATTTTCATTAAATTTGGTGCGATGGTAAAGAACCTTAAGTTAATTAATTATGTAAAATTTTAGCCCTCAATAATGCACGATATCCATACAGCAAATCTGTCAATACGAGAAAAAATGTAAAAATGTCGCATACTATGTCAACAAAAATAATTCATAACTTCTCTTCTAATTGAGGTAGAATCTTAAACTTTGACTTATTTTAAAGTTAAGGGATCATACTTTTCAATAAAAATAGGTTTGCATCAAAGTAATGAATTCTTTATTGAATGGTCACGTGAAACACATTTTAACATTGAATATCTATAAATGCGGGACAAATTATTTCGCGAAAAATGTATGTTATAGAGGTAAGAGTATTCTCCCTTTGGTGTAAGTTTCATTTTGCAAACGTTTCAGGAATATCAGTAAAAAAATATATCAATGTATTGGTTTGTAGCACTTAAACACATCTTACACCAACCAACACTGCATGCGCACGAGTTCTTACTTGTCTGATTATCTGCATCGTCGATCTGTCAGGCCGTCATGAGTGGCAGTTTATACAGTCTTCAATTTATACAAAACGTGCGATCTGTTTCAAGTGCAGTGTCGTTAGTTTTTGTAGTATGTGGTAGTTTTGTGCGATGTAATGGAGTCGCGTTTTAAGTTATAGGCCTATGTTTGCTGCAATCCCTTCGAGAAATCAGGACATTTTAATTACAGGAAAAATTTAAGAAGTGTTATATCGTGGATGCTTAATGTATTTCCTGATTTAAAACAGGAACAAAAGGTGTGCGCTATGTGTCGCAAAGAAATAAAAATATAATATGATGCTATTACGCAGAATCCTCAGAATGACTCTAGTAATGAAGAATACGTCGACTCTACAGCTAATGTAAGTTCATTAAATACAAGTCTTTTTGACAAGGTGTGTTCCTTACTAAACAAAAAAAAGGCTACAACAAGAGAAATATAAGAGACAGAAATTTGAAAATATTGTAAAAGATAAAGTCTTCGATATTAAAGACGCCGAGGAACCAGGACCTTTCTGATTCTGAAATTTTGTCTCAGTTGCAGGAAAATTTTCAAAATTCAGGTAAAAGTGAGAAAATCGCCATTTTAACACTACTACCTAAAAGCTAGAGCGTAAATAATATAAAAATGAGTTTCTTTCAGCTTTCGAATACATAATTCGGAAAGCAACAGTCCTGGGAAAGGGAATTTTGTGTTCACCAAATCCGAAACCTGGAAAACCCTTGCTCGCGGCTGTTGCCGGTATAGTTAAAGAATTCTGTTGTTCTGACGAGATAAGCAGAATGATGCCTGGTAAGAAATATTTGTTGTTAAAGAATCAGGGAGTAAATCACATGAGCAGAAATGAATTATATGCAGTGTTTAAAAATTCTAACCCTGAAATGAAGGTAATATTCTCCAAATTTTCAGCTCTCAGATCAAGAAATTGTATTTAGCTGGAGTTAGTGGAACTATACTGTCTGTGTTTGTGTCCTCATCAGAATGTAAAACTTATGCTGGAAGCAATTTATTAAAGTTTCAGGTCTACGTGCATTTTTCTTTATACAGTGGAACCTCGATTTATTGTTCCCGGATGTATCATTTTCCCGGATCCATCATTCAAATTCGTTGGTCCCTGAACATACGCTATTTAAACTACGACTATAAAGCCCGCATCTATCGTTCCTCGATTTATCGTTTTCCCGCATCTATTGGCCAGATTTTTTAGCCCTGAAGTGTGTAAATCCCGGATTGATCAGTTTTAAGAAATAGCAACAAGCTTACAAATGCTTGTAGCAGTTGATGTCTTCAGAATGTTGTGCTGCAAGCTCCAATTGTGAAGTTTTATGGTTATTGGCCTGCTTACGCACCGACCTTCCTCACAGCTTGCCTGGCAAGACAATGTAGAAGGGTCCATGTGTCCTATCGATCATTTTCTATTGTAGACCATTCCAGTCCACGCTTCCACCAAGTTGTGTACACAGTCTATCACACGTGTTCGATTCTCGACAGTTCGTATTTTTAACTTGGCAGTTTCTAATCTGATTTTCTCAGATATGGCATTTCCGTGTAAAAAAGTTCGGACTTTAGAAGAACGACTTCGTATTATAGAAGAGGTGGAGAAAAATCCAACGGAGAAGAGGATTGACATAGCTAAGCATCTTGGCCTGTCATCTTCAACTCTAAATTGCATAATGGCAAAGAAAATAGAAATCAGACAGCAGGCTGATAAGTGTGGTACAGCAGCCAAAAAGAGGAAGACAGGCAAGGAGTCAACTTACAGCGAGCAAGAAAATGTCCTCTTTTCCTGGTATCAACAGGCACGAGCATCAGGCATTCCCATTGATGGGACCATCTTGAAGGAGAAATCTCTGAAAATAGCTGAAACAATGGGGATTGAGAACTTTTCTGCATCAAACGGCTGGATCTCTCGTTTCAAACAACGCCATGGCTTGGTGTTTAAGAAACTGGCTAGGGAAAGTGCTGCTGTGGACACCAAAGCCACGGATCTCTGGTTCCAAAGACTCCCGGAGCTGCTGGAAGAGTACGAGCCTCGGGACATCTATAATGCAGATGAAACAGGCCTCTTCTTCAACTGTCTTCCAGACCGTACGCTGGCACTTAAAGGAGAATCCTACCACGGAGGCAAAAGTGCGAAAGAGCGACTGACTGTACTGCTGTGCACAAACTCCGATGGCTCAGACAAACAAGTTCCCATCGTTATTGGCAAGTCTGCAAAACCACAGTGTTTTTAAAAACGTGAAGAAACTACCTGTGAAATACTATGCTAATTCCAAAGCATGGATGACATCGGAGATTTTCAGAGACATTCTTCACGCTCTTGATAAATTCTTTGGTGCAAAAGGCAGGAAAATCCTCCTTTTTATTGATAATTGTGCTGCACATTCTCCAGACACATCCTCGTTGAAGAATGTGAAGGTGATATTTTATCCCCCAAACTGCACCAGTGTTGTATAGCCACTTGATTTAGGAGTTATAAAGAACTTCAAGCAGGCGTATAGGAAGCAGCTACAACAGAGGGCTTTATGTTTGATGGAAAGAGGTCAAAATGAAGATAGACATACTACAAGCCATTCGCTTTATTGTTTCGGCATGGCAACAAGTGACTCAGTTCACAATTCAGAACTGTTTCGTAAAATGTGGTTATGGGAACAGAAATGAAGAGTCAGACATGTCAGAAGTCAACAGAAATGATGAAGACGAAGACTGGACTCAGCTGGAGACAGGAATCGCTGGCGTTGATTTCGACGCTTATGTGTCTGTGGAACAAGAACTCGCGATATGTGGTGTGCTGTCTGTGGAAGAAATGTGTGCGGAAGTGGCGAGTGGAAGTCCCATGGAGGAGGGACAAGTCGACAGTGACGATAATGATGAAGCTGATCCCAAACCAGTGCCGAGTTTTCAAGAAGCACTGAGTGCGTTCGAGACCATGAGAGCGTTCATATATGCTCACGAGATCACCGACAGAGACCAAGTGAACATTATTAATATTGAGAAGCTACTGTTTAGCTTAAAAAGTAAAGGTGCAAGTAAGCAAATGAAAATTAGTGACTTTTTCAACAAGAAATGAAGTGAGTTAATCAAAAAATCATTCATGTACGACACATTCTTTAGTATATGAATACATGTGTGTACTATAAGTAAATTTGACTGCTTATATTCATTTTAGACAGGTTCCCGTATTAATCGTTTTCCCGTTTCTACTGTTTTTTTTTCAGAAGTCCAGAACAAAATGATGAATCGAGGTTTCACTGTACTTTCCAACTTATCAACACTTCTTGGCTACTATGGTGTGCAATCCTCCTCATATAAATTGCTTGTTCAGGAAATGTACAGAATGTCCTGAACCATTCAAAATAGGAGAGGGTTTAGAGAAATGTTTCGAATAAAATTTCAGTGAATCGGTGACCTACAAGCAGTGGATGACGACTGACCGATCAATGCTTGAGACCATAATGAAACCCACAGACAAACTTTTCGACTGTCTCTTGGAGAAACTTGGTGATTTACTGACTCACTCATTTATATCATCTGAACAAAGTAAGTTTCTATGTGATATGAAATCATTTCTACAGCCATGCCAGCTTGTTGTGTTATGCGACTTCGCTGAAAACTATTATTTCGTAATCCAAGATGAAATTCAGTCATATCACAGAACTAATGTGCAGACAAGCATTCATACTTTCGTAATATATTATAACAAATCGTCATCCGATACAGTCTCTATTAAAAATCTGGTAATACTTTCACACTGCCTGAAATATGACACTACAGCTGTACATCTGTTTCAAAAATATCTAATGGAGTCATTAAAACAAACATCTGTAATTCACCACAAAAATTACGTATTTCTCCGATAATTCACCACAAAAATTACATATTTCTCCGATGGATTCTCTGTTCAGTATAAAAATAGGAAAAAATTTCCTGAACCTCACATTACATGAAGAAGATTTTGGATTTCCAATAGAATTGCATTATTTTTGCATATCGCATGGCAAAAGAGCATGCGGCATTGTAGGTGGGACACTTAAAAGGTTTGCGGCTTGTGCTAGTTTGCAAAGACCATCCGATAAACAAATAACTACACCTAGGGAATTGTACGACTGGACAAGGGATCATCTCCCAATCATTAATACCGTTTATGTGACTGAAAAAAGCTATACTGAAGAGGAAAAAATGCTTACTCTTCGATTTGAAAAATCCACCGCAGTGCCTGGAACACAAGTTTCATACAGTCCTGCTGTTTAGGATGGGTATTAAACTTGCTAAGCAGTTTTAAAATGCAGCTGAAACAACGCAGCATCCTGTCTGGAAAGATGATCAGGCTATTTCATCTCAGCAATGAAAGGTAAGCATTTCTTACGGAACTTCAGGTTTAACAAAATCCATGTGACAATAATTTGAGGTAATAATTTAAAAAATTCGAATTATGTACTACATATTAAATTACATAGCGACATTCAAGAATATGATCAAATATAATTTAATACAACGAATGTGTGGGACAATTATTGCGACTTATACAGTTAGCTTACGCTTGCAGTGACATAATAATTTTTATCTTTGTAACCTATGGTGATTCCAAGTTGAAACTTATCAGTTCATTATATCACTAATTGAGGCGTACTATATATTTTTTTCCTTAAAATAGAACCCCCGCATTTTTAAATATGAATATATGAAAATTGTTTCACCATGTTTTTTTAGTGTAATTGAATACATGCAGAAAACAATATAAGCAATAAAAACTATCATATATTAAGAATTTATCACCCAATTTTTGTAAATTTATCTGGAGACGTTGTTGAGATATATAATTTTAATTGAAGCGGCGTGCTTACAAAAATATGATCTTTCTTCATGTTTGAAACGCCACTGACAGAAAACGAAAAGCACAGGACATATGAAACTCGGCAGTTTTAGTTAGCGCGGCAGGTAAAACAAACCCTCAAATTTTGAAAGAAATCTGAGTCGGTCGGGTTGAGCGCCTTGTTGATTTGATATGGAATGACCCATAAGCAATACCGTACTTACTTATAAATGGCTTCTAAGGAACCCGCAGGTTCATTGCCGCCCTCACATAAGCCCGTCATGCTGAGCAAGATTAATCCAGTCTCTATCATCATAACCCACCTCCCTCAAATTCATTTTAATATTACCCTCCATCTACGTCTCGGCCTCCCCAAAGGTCTTTTTCCCTCTGGCCTCCCAACTAACACACTACATGCATTTCTGGATTCACCCATACGTGCTACATGCCCTGCCCATCTCAAACATCTGGATTTAATGTTCCTAATTATGTCAGGTGAAGAATAAATACAATGCATGCAGAGGAATACCGTACAATCATACATAATAAAAGAAAAATCATCCGAGTGAGAAGTGTTTTTTTCTATTCAATAAATATGAGAAAAGAACAGCCAAGAATCTAGCTTAGAAATTATTTTCACGTTATAACTGAGCATAACATTGCAAACCAACTGATTGTATAATGAAACTACTAAAGACTCGAACTCAGGTTTGCAAGACAGCAGAATATTTTTATAACCACAACAGACTGCTGATAGTTTATAAAATTAGTAGTGTAATATTTTGAATGCTTATATCGCGGGTGCTCGTGTAAAGGGGGCTAAGTTGATTTGGCTAAACTGGAATAAGTACAGATTTGAACTATCCACAATTACTTTTCTCTTGTGTTAAAGGGGTTAAGTCATTCTTCCATCCATGATGCAGTTACAGTGCTACATATTTTGTGACAAAGGGGTTTTGTTCAGTACCAAAGGAGAGAAGTTTACATACCTTGCAATTTGACTTAACCCCCTTTACACAAGCACCCGCGATATATTGTACTGCTATATCTGCCCAGTGGGTCGTTTGTTACCCATCAAACTGTATGCCATTTTTGTGCCAAGTCTAGGAGTTTCTAATATTGGACAATTATACATAATTATCCATTACTCTTTCGTGATCATATTAACACTAATATATATAGTCAGTAAATAAATAAACAAAGGTACAGCAACCATTCAATCGACAATATTTGACCAAGACTGGACAGCTTATCATTCAAAAGAGAAACTGTACTCAATATCTAGATGTTGAACTTGAGAATTTGTTACCAACCTTAATAATGCATTCATTTTGTAATTTGAAACAATTTTAAAAAATCCTCTGAGTGAGTTGTTAATAACTCCATGGGCTGATATGGGTTAATATGGCTCAATTCAGGTATTCTATTCCCCAAAGAGTATTCATATATGATTCATGTGTGCATACAGAATCAGCTCATGCTAAGGAGATATTTCAAGAAAGATTCCCTGGTATCCTTCCTGATACCCGTTCACAGTGGTTATCACTTTGCTCAAGATCCGCAAAGCAGTGGAAGCAGGCATGTGAAGAACTGTTCACTCAGTACTTCCCAAGAAACTAATGATAAAGGATGCCCAAGTGTATTAGATGCTTAGTGCTATCGATAGCAGGTGATACCAAGAAGAATACATTCAAATTAGTACTTCTTTTATACAAACCAGATAATTTCATTTGCCAGTATATTCTATTGAACCAAAAAACAATTACGAAGGAAATCTTTGGAATTAATTTTGATTACATTTACATTGAGTTTTGGATTCAAATGAGGACTCTAATTTATTACTAAAAAGTATTATATTTCATGTGATCCATTTCTGGGTAAATTAACTTGTAATGGAGATATTGAATATAAACAAAATCCAACCCATAGTTTATGAAACATCATTGTACAGACAACCAACATGACAAAACTTTTTCCAGCATCTAAGATGGTGAAAATGTGTGTTTTTGAAATAGGGGACCAACATGACAAAACTTTTTCCAGCATCTGAGATGGTAAAAATGTGTTTCTGAAATAGACTTTTACATCACAACTCTTCATGCTTCGTACAATGAGAAAGTAAAAAATTCAATGAGCTGAAAAGACATTTAATTTCCGGGAATACTTCAAGTTGACGATTTTTACCTGTTCTGCACCGTGGCTGGTCGCAAGGGACGGAGGCTCCGCGGTGCCACAACTTGAGCTGGATATCACAGACGATGAGAAAAACGCCTTAGGGAAAGGAGAAGAGGTAGGGTCAGCTCCAGCCTTCCCTCCATCCTTCCCTAGGCTCACCTGGCACAAGGCCTCAGACTTGGAACTGGGGTTGGGGTGGTAATGAGTACAACCACAGGATTCACACCCTGTAACAATTTTAACATACCATTAAAACAGAAATTTTTTAATGCAATCTTTATGAACATAAATTCTTGAACCACAAAACTAAAACAAAAAACGATTATCTTAAGTGGTAGTAACTGATAAATTCGTATTTGTAAGCCTTGTTACAATAACGTATGTATTGTGTCTCTAATAATAAAAAAAATTACAAAGTACCTATATTAATATTCTGTAGTAAGTTTGATGTTTCATGAACACAGATATCAACAATACAGCAAAATAGAATGTTTCCATTGTTTCAGAGCTCCTTACTGGTTCCTTTTTCAGGACATAAAGAAAACGTGTGCACCTTAAATGCTGGAACTAGAGTTTCGTTCATCAGGATGGATAGTGTCCTATTCTGTTCAATATTGCTCTATATATTCGTGATGCGAGTATAATGGTATGTCAGTGCACATGACTACGGTCTGATGAGGTCAGATATGAAGGACTCCGTGGCACTAGTGTTGTCTTCCCGTATGCTAGGTGTATGTTCTTGAACATGTATCTTGTGTTTTCTTTATTTTGGGTTTAGTATGTATTACTCCTTAAAAAACACTCTCACTCTCTCTCAATTTTATGAACTATCTTAGGATTTTATACAGTAGCGTGCAAATTAATCCGAACAACGTAATTACTTATGCAAAAACAATCAAACGGGATAAAAAAAAAGGATCTAAGACATACCTCAGTAATATATGTGGCCTCCCTTGTTCCTAATAACAGCTCTGAGACGATTTGGCATGGATTCCACTAATTTCCCACAAATATTCATTTCTTCATCGTGAAACCATACACCAATGAGGGCAGAAATCATCTTCTCCTTTGTAGAACATTCCATCTTTTGCATTCTTCTTTTGCAAATTGACCACAAGTTCTCAATGGGGTTGATGTCGGGTTAGTTGCCTGGCCAGGGGAGTACCTGAATATTCTTCTTGTTGAAGAATTCTATAATTTTTCGAGACATATGGCATGGTGCCAGGTCTTGTTGGAACACACCTCTGCCATCCGGAAATGATTTTTGCAGCTGGGGTACGATTCTGTTTCCAATAAGTGAATATATTTGTCAGAATTCATCATTCCCTTGATAGGATTAATGCTCCAGGCCCTTCATGTGTAAAACAACCCCAAAACATTACTTTAGGGGGGTATTTGGGTGCTTGTTGGAGATGAGCTGCTGTTACTTTTTCGGATCCTTTCCGTACGTAAGAAACACGGTGGCCATGGACCTCGAAATGAGACTCATCGGAAAAAAGTACATTCTTCCAGTCATTCACTGTCCAGTGTTGATGTAATTTTGCCCACATTAAGCGTTTTTTGCACATAACAGGGGTTAGCAGTTGCTTCTTAATAGGCTTACGAGCCCTTCGTTCAGCTTCCAAAAGCCTACGCCGCACTGTTGTGACGTGAATATTCGCCCCAGTAGTAGCCATTAACTCATGGGTTAAGTCGACAGCAGTTAGTCTAGGATTTAATTTACTTTTCTTGACAATTAAACGATCATCTGCAGATGAAGTCTTCCTTTTCCGGCCACAGTTTTCTTTTTTCTGGGGTGTGATGGATCCTGTCTCCCTGTATCGTTTTATGATCGAATTAACAGTAGCCAAACCGATGTGACATTCTGCAGCAATTTGCCTCTGTGTCATAGAAGAGAGAGACATCTCTCTCTCTCCCCTCCCCCCCCCCTCTCTCTCTCTCTCCCTCTCAGGGAATAGAAAGAAAAACACCTATGTCACGTTTCAATATAGTCTCCCTTTACTTCCCCACACTTTACAAATCTTTGAATTAAAATTTCTATACTCTTGAAACAAGTCTGAACTTGTCTGCAAAATGGTTTAACGGTCATGCAGAAGGCGAACGCCACAGCTCAGCATCTGCGCTTCTTCTCCTTAATTGTGACTCGCAATTTGTGTAGGTTGCAGTAGTACCACAGTCTAGTATATGACACAAGATGCATGTCTGGTAATTAGGTGGTAAATTTGCCAAAGTGTTTCCCAAAGTGTTTGACACTACAACATAACCAACTTCCACATATAAAATATGACTGCAGCACCAGTGCCAAGATGTTTACAGCTCTCGTACTGACCTGCATGTATAAAGTACTGGAACCAGAACTAAAAGGAGCATTAATTTTTGTGGTCCAGTCAAACAAACACGAGTTTGTCAACCAAAGCCTCAAGCAACAGTATTTGCAGACAAAGATCATACCAACTAAAACCACGAAGTACTGCCAGCCTCTTGGCATCTATTTCCTCCACCAGTATAAACTTCTTGCACAACACATGGAAGAGTACATATGGTATGATGAGACAGATGGATGCCGTCAACCTGTATGATATAATCTTCAGTTTCAAGTTGCATTCTCTTATATACAATCAGTTGAATGCACCACAGTACCAACCTATGCTTTGCTATGCGTGGAAGGTATCTTAAAATGCGTCATAAGACATGCATCTTATATTTCATAATGTAATGGACATAAATTTTGCTGTTTTTGACATATACAGCACTCCTGATTCCAGTGTCGTCATTATCTGCTCATGGCGCTGGATTCAACTTTGCTTGCAACACTGTCTTTTCACACTACATTACTATGACGTGGAATGAGGTATGTAATACATTTGCAACTTTGTGATGTACATACTCTCATCATTTACATGCACCTTATCTCAAGGTAAATTGTGTTCGGTACTTTATGGCTGCAAACATTACAGGTGTGCACTCCACTTTCGAGTTAATGGTGCACATTTTGAACATGAAAGATAACCCACTTGGCACGCGACTTTTGAGACACATGGTATAATGTGTAAAAATTGAAACTGGGTACCATATAAGCATATCAATCATGAAGAGTCCCAACTTAATTGCTTGCCTATCTGTCCGACTATCTGTTTACCAGTCTGACTTACTTATCAATCTATTCATCAGTCTCTCTTTGCATTCATATACCAATCTTACAGAGATCTAAAGTGCAAACAATAACTTCTGTACTTTGTAATCAACGAATATGTAATATCTCACCCGTGTTAAATTGTTTGTTGCCGCTTCCATCCGCCCCTGGATGTAGGCTGCCTGTCTCGCAGTCTCCCGCTAAGATTGTCATAGCTGCCGGCGGGGAAATTGAGGAAGGCCAAGAGAGTGGCACTGACGTTGCACATAATGGTGCTGTTTGCTGCTGTTGCTGAATTGTACGCACAAGTTTTGTAGACATTTGTGCAAGTAGTAATAGCGGTGATGTTGATTGACAGTCAGTCACAGCTGCCATTTTAACTGGCACCTCCCTCTCATTGGTGCGGTCGATTGCGTCCTGAAATTCAGATTAAAAAATAAGTAACACACGAGAACAGGCATTTTACTGGTCATGTAAGACCATTTTATTTTACTTAGGGCCCAGTATTTAGAGATACTGATCTATAAAGACTTGCTTTAGGTTAAAACAGCTGACTCAATTCCTTTCTAGTGCTCTACAATTTCAATGTTACAAGAATTTTTAACAAGAAACTTAAGGAATTCTATCAACCTACATTTTTATCAAACTGCGCTAAAAATATCTCAATTCAGAGAAATTAACCATTGCCGCCATCATCACAGTTGGGCACAATGTGAATACTGATAAAGGAAGAACGTAAAGGAAATGTAAAAGATGAAAAAAAGAAATAGAAGTAGAATTCTTCCCAGTGGTGCTGCAAGATGCATGTACATATGTGCCATGTAAATAAATAATGTGTCAAGTGCCAAAAAAGTTGAAATTTTAGTTAGTGGTGAAATAGTGTTATAAAGGTCATCGCCAATAACATATGGTATATTCATAATATTCTGATCTAAGTGCAGAACAGAGGCAAAATAATTGTTAAAAAATTGACAAGTTGGTGCACGAGTCACTCACCATGTTGATAGTCAAATAATGAATCAAGTGTCAAAACATAATTTCTAACGTATTTCTCACAAATTAATGTGAAATGCTCGTCAGATGAAGTGGCTGTACTGTGTACTTGCGATTCTTGTTATTAAAAGTAAATAAAACCTAAAAGTATGAAATAAAATGAGCTGCTGGCAGGAAGTCAAAAGGAGGATAGCAATGTCCAAGGAAGTTTTTAATGAAAAAGGAGTATGTTCTGCGGACCTCTGGAAAAAGAACAAAGGAAGCATTTGAAATGTAAATATGGAGAAGAATGGAAAGTGTGAAGTGGACTGACAGAATAAGAAAAGAAGCTGTGTTGGAAAGAGTGGGTGAAGAAAGAATGATTCTGAAACTGAAAAGGAATTGGTTAGGTCACTGACTGAGAAGAAACGGCCTACTGAAGAATGCACTGGAAGGAATGGAGAATGGAAGAAGAGTTCGAAGCAGAAGAAGGTATCAGATGATAGACGACATTAAGATATATGGATCATATGCAGAGACAAAGAGGAAGACAGAAAATAGGAAAGATTGGAGAAAGCTGGGTTTGCAGTGAAAGACCTGCACTAGGACAGAACATTGAATGTAGTGTGAAATGGAAGGGGAAACAGTGAAAAAACTAAGAAAGAGAGGAAGAAACTATTAAGTGAAAAAAAATATCATCGAAAGTATAACATTGTGATTCCATCTAAACAGCTCCTTCATGGATAAAGTAGGCCAGAGCTATTTTATTCAGCTTATTTTAAGTACGGTAACTTAGTAGAATTATATATTTGTCAGTTTAAAGTCCTATAATTATTTTTTGTTTACCGAAGATAAAATCTTAATAACAATATTACAATGTTTTATTTTGTAGTTAGACTATACCATTGGGACATGGGGCCGTAAGAATAAAGTTGAGCATATCCTTTTACTCTACTATTTTGAAGGATGTGCTTCAGATTTTAATAATAAAATGCAGAGCAAAACCTTTTGCTCTTGATGACGCAATAGGAAAAGAGCACTTGCTTCACAGGAAGAAGCATTTGCTTGGAGCGCAACCTTTTGCTTCAGAATTAGAAAAAATGTATGAATAAAGTGAAGCATAACCTTCGATTCAGAAGCACATCCTTCTAAAAAGTGAAGTCTGGTCAGGAGCAGACTCATCTCTGTGGTTTACTGATCTGGTTGAATTACCAGTCGCATTACGTCGTGAAAAATGCTATAAATTACGTTGGTGTACTGTTAGGGAACAGTATAAGAGTTTATGTACACTTAATGAAGAAAATATCCAATGGGTTACATCTCATTTTCTGGAAGAAACAGAGGAGAGGAGGGGAGGGGCCCAAGTGCTAGCGTGCTGTCTAAAATCCCGGAGGCCCGGATTCGATCCTCGGCCAGGTCATGTTGGAATTTGTGGTAGACAAATTAGATGTTGCAAAGAGTTTTCTCGGGATACTCCCGTTTCCCTCTATCATTCCATTTCATCTATATCTGCAATAGTAAAAATAGGTTAGAGTGAATTCTTGGGAGTAGTACGGGTTTCCGATGCTGGTATAGGAAGGGCTTGGAGCTCCGGCCGCTGGGGTTTATCGTCGCGAAACGGGACGTGGCTGTATCTCAGGCTGAGACAGAATGGCCAGCCTGTCAGTGTCAGATTCACGAATGCCACTCAGGCCACCTGTCGTATTTGGACAATCATCATATACACGGCGCACAATGGACCAAAGCGTGCTCAAGTGTACGAATCTGTCTCGGGTCCAGCCCTCGTAAAGCCAGCCAGCCAGCCATCCTTGGAAATAAAGTTGATTTTTTTTTTTTTTTGCGGTTCATGGTTGATCGGAGATTCCAATCAGGTATTGCAGAAGAGATGGGTATACATCGGACCACTATGAGTAAAACCATTATTAATGTATTTAAATATAACGGAAAAAGCGAACAAATGGCTCAAGTTGTCATCATCATTACAAGATATAACTGTTGCAAAACCTGAATAGTTATAGAAATTAAATTTTCCAAGTGTAATCAGTGTATTAGACTGCACTCGTGCGCAATGTTAAACATACACAGCATGGTGGTATGGTGATAAAATTATGAGTGTTGCAAGCTACATGCAAAGCAAAAGAATGCTTGACTAGCGTTGCAGTTGGTTGGCCAGGGTCCGTTTTGACTGTAGAATATGGAAAAATTCATCAGTTCGTGATGTGTTCAGTGGATTTAAAAATACTGTCCTACTGGGTGACGGCTTCAAACCATGGCTCATGGTATCATATCGAAATCGGATTTTTAAATAAAGAGACAGTTATTTATCATAGAACGTTCCTTTGGCTAACTACGAAGCAGGTTTCCCATTCTACAATACGCCTGTACAATTGCTGCCTCAAACATCCCAACAATCATATTGTTTGTTGCTTTGTTTTTCACAATGTAATGTAAGCTAGTGAAGTACCTATATGATCATAATTATGACTTTACAGACAATATATAGGATTTAAATGAAGATGAAAATACTGAAGAACAAGAGGAACCTGCCACTGGAGGGGCTTCAAATATATTCACGTCACTGCATTGGTATAATTTCACTACTCTTATTTTATTGATGCACACATTAACGTAGAAACTTAAATTAACTATCAGTATTTCTTATAGTAGGCTTAATTATAATATTTAATAATGCTATTATGGGCACTTCAAAGACGCATGTTAAGAGGAATTTATTAGTATGCCAAATTTTCTTACAATAATTTTTATCATTTTCTGAAATTCTACCTGTTTTTTTCCTTTTCACTTCTGGAACTTGTCACTTTTTTCTAATATTCCAGGATGTGTAGCTAAAAATATAATTGTACTTTCAAGGGGCACAAAGCTACCGCTGTCTGAATCGGAAGATGCAGTTTTAACCGCATGGAATCCTTATTTAGTTGTGATTGAAATGTAAAGTAAAAGGCTTTACAGCCCTGAAGGGCCAAGACTGACCAGCCGGCCGCTGGCCTCACGTTCACATGCCGAAGTAGAGGTGGACGATCATCCAACCAGAATGGAGGTATCGTGTGGTTAGCACGATGATCCCCCCCCCAGCCGTTATAGCTGGTTTGCGAAATCGGATTTTCGCTACCTATCGTAACTCCCCAAGTGCATCACGATGCTGGGTGGGTACCGGTCCCATACACTGGCCGAAATTTCATGAGAAAATTTCTTCCCTCACGAGGACTCGAACCAGTGCATTCCGTAACGCGAGTCCTAGGCAAGATGCCTTAGACCACGACGCCACGGCGTGGGACTGTGATTGAAATGAGTGTGGTTTATTAGCATCAGAAGGAAACTTGCTATGCCATTTGGAGGCCTACCATTGCTGCTTATCTCATTTCTTTATGAAACCGAACACCCGCACTCAGCTGACAAAGAGTGCTGACAAATACACAGTACTGCAACATGAAACAACACAACAACATTCATGAGCACATGCTCCTGTCTTAGAAGCATAAGGTCGAAAGATAAGGTAGAGGTTATTCTTACAATTTGAAGCATATGCTTATACTTCAACCTCTTGCTTCGGAGCACATCCTTATACTTCAACCTCTTGCTTCGAAGGAAATCCTTCAGTTTTATTCTTATGGCCCATGATTTTTTTCACTTAATAAGTACCTACATTCTCTGTTTGAATTTATTATTCGTGAAAGGGCAATCTTTTATGTTTTATGTTCGTAATTTTGCTCAGACTGAGAGACAGAAGAGACTGTGAAATCCCAACTGATTTCGTTCACCTTATCATTGAAGCCAAACACAACTTTCACTGTGATTCTTATGCAAGAGACAGATTTTTTAAGTAAGCGGATGAAGAGTTAAGTTACTTTAACATCACTGAAATGCACTTTTCGAAAGCACAGTGGAAGAGATAGAAGAACGACTAAGAGTATGTAATGCAAATTTGATCAAATTTGAATGATACTTAAGAGTTGGGGTAACCAGATTCAAATTGATAAAATAGAGGACACAAAGCTTCAAAAAGGAGGACACTATTCGAAAAAAAAAATGACAGAAAATATGTACTTAGATTTAGGCTTAAGCCTATATTATCTTTAATTTACGTCAATATCTACTTCATTACAAAATATTTACAGTAAAGATTTAGGCTTATATCATACTTAAAAGTATATTAATCAGTGATGTGCCGTAAATGGACTTGTAGGACTAGCCTAGTCCTCTAAGTATCATCAGCTTATAAAATTCATTACATCTCATGTTTGAATTTTAAAAAGTTTCGAGATATGACAACTGACAACTTCAATCCGTTTCCTCCCCTCAGCACTCAACGTCTGTAGAATTGGACTCATTCAGCCTACGTGAACAAGTCAGCTCGCACTGGACTAGCAGATTTAAAGCTATTCCCTTGCCTACATGATCTGTAAATACGGTTGGGCGTTCCCCAGTAAACAATTTCCGTGTCTTCATTCTTGTTAGGAAGAATATATTAGTACATTTATTGCTTTTGTGTATTAGTAGTTAAGTACTGAAAGTGTGCCTGTGAAGTGTAACATGAATTAAAACAATATTGTGTGTTTTACACTGTTTAGTAAACATGGAAAGGGACTCGTTTCGAAATGCAAGTCCAGTGCAACTCCATCATCTGAATCGTTGCCATCTGGCAGCGATATCAGTCACGACTGCCAACAGTCACAATGTTGTGTTTTGGACCACTTGTTAAGCATTGGTTCGGTACTTCGTTGGGAAGTTTAAGTTTTTAGGAAAAGCAAAATATTATAGTAAAAAATAGGTCTACTCCAGAAGTTTCCATGAATACAAAAATGAAAAACTATGTGCGTCATTTCAAAATTGAATACTACGAATCTTCAAAATAGCTAACTGCATGTAAATCGAAAAATGACCTATTTTGCTGGCCTTATGTTCTTTTTGAAATCGACAAAGGAGTATGGAATAGTACAGGTTTTGCTGAGATCATAATTTTCACAAAGCAAAGATTCGCCATGAGAAGACGCAATCGCATTTATCTGCAATAAAGATATGTAAAACTTTCAGTAAAACAAGGATAGACTTTCAACTAAGTGAATGCAGGGCAGATGTTTTGAAAAACAATACTGAAGTTGACTCTAATAGAGAAATAATGAAGCAATTAATTGATGTAACTTGCTTACTGGCAAAGCAAGAGCTACCTTTCAGAGGTCATAACAAACACAGTGTATCAATTAATCAGGGACACTATACTGAGTTCTTCCACGTGCTATCCAAGTATGATATCAAATTAGACAGACACACTTACAAAGCACTAAAGTTTTCAAAGGTACATCAAGTCGAATTCAAAATGATATTATTGAAAGTATTAGTGAAAGTATAATAAAGGAAGAAGTAAAAAATTCACCTTTTGTTGCTTAAATGCTGGACGAAACAACGGATATTGCAAAATTATCTCAACTTTCCACTGTCATCGTTATGTAAAAGAGGATGAAATTCAGGAGAGGTTTTTAGGTTTTAACAGATGTCAGCAATAATCGCTCTGCAGTTACATTAAGTGAACATGTATTTAAAATCCTTTCGGACTTTCAGTGTGAGGACAAGCTCGTAGCTCAAGGATATGATGGGGCTGCAACATTTTCTGGTCACTTAAATGCGTTGCAAGCACTAATGAAAAAAAAAAAAAATGTTCCAATGCGTTTTTGGTCCACTGTTATGCTCATCAGCTTAAACTAGTTCTATTGCAGTCAGTGCAATTTATAAAGGAATGTAAAATATTTTTCATGACATTGAGTGGTTTTTGTTCATTTTTTCTCATTCAACAAAGTGTGTAAATGCATTGAATGCATCAGAAGTCAAGAAGAGGTTTCCAACAGTGTCAGTTACGTGTTGAAATTACAACTTAGGATTGTGAACGCAGTGCATGAAAATGAGACAGATGACCCACACTGCTGGAATAGTGACACTTTTATTTCTGCCAGAGGATATTTAGCATCATTGAAGGATTTCACCTTTTGTTCTCTGTTGGAAATTTTCAGTCATATTTTTGCTCTCACTGATACATTATTCGATATTCTCCAGACAAAGACTTTTGATGTAAATTATTGCATAAGAAAAGTGAAAAGGCCATTTCTTTCATTCAAGAATCTCGAAACAATTTTGATGATATATATATATATATATATATATATATGCAACACTAGAAGAAAGTAATACGAATGAGAAAGTGCCATCAGGAAGGTGAATTGGACGATCCTAGAATGAGATATTTGTGTCTTCACGAGATAATTGACACGATAATCAGGCAAATGGAAAACATATTTCGTGATTTAGAAAAACTAAAATGTATTGAGCGAATTGATTTGAAAAAGTTTGAATCTTTCAAAACCAGATTTCCCGAAATGTTGTTTATGTCTCTAAAATCAAGCTACAAAAATTTGTTTAATTTCGAAAATTTGCAAAGTGAGTGGCTGTTTATAGGTTGTCAGACTTTCAGGCAGGACAGTGACCGAGATAGCAAAGTTTTTGAAAGACACCGAGTTAGGAGAAGAAGCATTTCCAGAAGTTAATAAATTATGCTGCCTAATAGCTACAATTCCAGTGAGCACCTCAACAGTGGAACGTACTTTTTCCTCTTTAAAACACGTAAAGAGTTACATACGGAACACTCAGTGCGAGGACAGGCTTTCGTGACTTTCACTGTTATCGACCGAAAAGGCTCTATTAAACAAAATTCAAAGCCAAAGACATTTTTACGATGACGTCATAGAAAAATTTGCCAGAAAAGGAGAGAGGAGGATTTCGTTGATGTACACATGAAGGTGGTAACTGATAAGTCTTATTTTCGTTCTAATACATACTAGCTAACATGTTTTATATTTCTCCTGTTTATTGTTAAATAGTGTCATGACAGTTCCATTACTGCTGGTCCCCCCTGAAAAATATCACCGCTTGCCACTGATATTAATATCTACTTTATTACAAAATAATTATGATAAATCTTAATAATGATTTTACAGTTGGCTACATATGAAAGTAAAGAGAACTATAATTATTAAAGACAGAAAATACCTATTTAGACTTACATTCGCACCTCAAGCTCTCGATTTACTGGCTACCTGTGAACAACGACGATAATAAGTAGGAGTAACGAGAGTTATGATCCTATATAGCGTCGATCGTGTATCTGGTGCCGGGCTCACGATAAACGTTGGGGAGTGATTCCTGTCAAGGCCTCTTTGGCTGCAGCTCTTAGCGAACGAATATTTCTCTCTCTTAAACGGTTGATAACTGTTCGAAAAGAGCCAGGAAAGTTGGTCGCAGCCCTTAACTGATTCGCAGAGCAGAACGGGTTCTCTTCATGAGCTGCAGAGGGTCTCGTCATCTTCCCCTGTTGAAATACGCGAACACCCTGTAAAATAGCGCCTTTCAAACTCCCCATAATTTCGCCTCCGACACAGAATATCAATTTCCACCAGCACAATAACTTGCCGACTCCTGTCAGCCTGTCCTAGAGATTGGTCTCGTGTAGCCTACATTCTTACTCAGTGTTACTATTAAACATAATAAATTATTAATAAAGATTTAAGCTACATATAGTTAAGAAATAACGATTTTCACAACCCATTACTTTATTGATAAATTATTGGTCATAACAAGACAGTTTATTTCTACAACTAATGTGAACCATGTCTAATTAATTTGAAGTAAATCAAGTTAATGTCCAATTTTGTGATATAGTCATATCCTGGAGTATTGCATTGATTCATACAGAACATTTCTGTCACCAACGGCTTTAGTCTAGTGGAGAGAGCACTCCTGTTTCAGATTCAGTCGGTTGTGTGTTTGAACCGACTGTCATGCATTTTTTTTTTTTTTTTTTTTTTGCTATATTTGTTAAATTAATTTCCTTCTTTATTTGCTAACAGTCTTTACTGCACTACTTATTTATGCTGAATTCTTTTTCTTGGCACTTGTTCTCACTACTAAGGGACGACATACAACAAAACAAAACTAATTTTATTACCTCAACTAGTTGTTCTCTTGTGAACAAGATCACTCATCCTCTGATCATGTGCACAGACTCCTTTCTGGAACTTGTAAAGTATATGTGCGACAAAACTTTTCTCTAAGACTGTACCGTTAGTTCCAACCGCTGCATAGCTATTGTATTGCCAGCGACGAGTCCCATAACAGCTCAGTTGGGGGAGGGTAGGATATTTGACTTCAAAGAAAGAAGACTAGTCTAGTCAGCATAGGTATACTCCGTTTATAGACTCTGTAGAGTATAGGAACTGAAACAAGTCCTTTGCGCAAGTGGTGAATGGAGGGGACCAGTCCAATGACAGCTCTGGGGTAAAGCACTGATTGAAGACAAGCATCTAAAATACCACCCCTACCTATCATCTTCTGTCATGTACATCTTATACATTAGCGGCTGTGAGCCGATGCAGCCCCAATACACTCCCGCACTGATAGGCTCCGTCCATTCACTTGTCATAGGCTCCACTCAAATGCGTCGATTTACTCCACAGATTCCAGAAACAGAGTGTAGTAGACTGGCATTCAACGATATCTGATCTATTTTCTGATAGTGTAAGCGAACTTTCTAACCACAGCATAAGCCCTGATCACATTCATATGCGAGCAGGGTTATGTCAGAACCAAAGATATAATTCACAAACTTTAAAATAGTTCCATGACTTCCCAATAAATAATCCTATTATTGGGACAGGTAAAAAAGTATTTAGGAAGATGTTGATGCAGATTAAGTACAAATTACTCTGATAACTGAGAGGCTCAGGCGTAAAATATGGTAACTCACATTTTGGTCAAAAATGAGACATGTAGCATATAATATGGTATCTTACATTCTGCATCTGGGTAGTTATTTTTCCAACATTTCAACAGATGGCAGTAGTATACAGATTTTACTTTCCTAGTAACTATACAAACTATTGCATGTATGAATGTTTACCTCCTAATAACTTCAAAACACTAAAACTTAACTTGCCATGTTTTACTCCCGAACCCCACAAGTGCCAATATCAGCAGTTTTCCACTAAATCTAGTGTTTTTTACAGTCATTAGAGGGGGGGTGAAATTTTGAGTTTTATAATGCAGGTGTATTTATGTACTATTGGCGACACTGGCTCTTTTCTTCACCATCTATTCACAGAAGCAATAACTGAAGCCAAACTTACATGAACAAATTATTGATCACTAAGATTGGGTTTTTTATGACCTAAAAAATCTCCAAAATATGCAGTATAAAATATGCACTTATGACCTAAAAATTCCAGAAATATGCACTATAACATAAAAAACATGATCTAACAATATAATAATTTGGTAATAATTTCAGATGTAAAATAAATTAGTAAATCAGTTTATGACATTGACCTATTTATTTATTTAAGAGTAAAATGCACATGAGAAGCAAGCTAAAGTATGAAATTTGATTTTGTAGTATGCTTTATATTTTATTAAAATTATCAGTAGTTGGCGTATGCTATGATTTTTTCGCATGCTTCTTTTAATAATTTAATAATTTATTTATTTAATCTGGCAGAGCTAAGGCCAGTAGGCCTTCTCTTCCGCCCAGCCAGACTCTAATTCTAATTAAATACATTTGCTTACATAGTTATTACATTAATATCTAGATCATAAAACAACATGAAAGTAAATGATGAAAATTGGATAACTAATGTTAGTGTGACAATAATAAACACTGGTAAGAAATAGTTATAATAATAATGATAATAATAATAATAACAATAATGGTAATTATAATAGTAATAATAATAATAATAATAATAATAATAAGTTTATGAATCCTGAGATGAAATGTACAATGAATACCTTGTGCAAATGTTCAATTCAAATGGATTTCCTACTGTCAGCCAACAAAGCCTTGTACTTCGAAAAACTTTCTACTTCAGCTGACACAAGAGGAGCATATTTAAAATAGGCAATACCATTTGAATCTAATTCTGAATCATTAAGAGAAAACTTTTCACCTGACAAAATCATTGAAATGGAACACAATGTACGAGACCCTTTGTTTTTTTCTACCACCTTTTCCATTTTCTTTGATACTTCTTGCCACACTTTACAACAAACAACATCAAAGTTATTCACAGTCTTTTTCAATAGTTGTATCTGCTTCATTAGTGGCACTTCTGATTGCTCCAAAGCAGTTATAGCAGCAGGAAGAAACCCAAAATTGGATTTGATATATGAAAGTTGGCCTGAAATGTCAGGTTTAGACATTAATTCTTGGACTAGTCTAATTGAAGCAGCTTCCCTGCTGTCAAACGAATCAATGATGTTTTTCACAGCCTTGAAGTTCTGGCAGTAATAGTTGCAGGCATCTATTCAGGACCCCCATCTTGTCAAAATGGAAGAAGGTGACAAGGAAATGTCTGGAGCTACCAACTTAAATGATGAAACATGTGAAGGGGCTTTCAAGAAGATCTTTTTGACACACTCAATTTATCAACCTCACTGAATTGACTACAAATCTCTTCTGCAACTCTTCAATACACAACTGGACAATGTCCATACATTCAAGAATCTGGGCATCACTCTTGATAATAAGCTCACATGGAAAGATCATTGCTCCAAGATAGCTTCAAGAACCCGTGGTAGATTATCCTTACTAAAGCGGCTTGCTGGAACCAAATGGGGATATGCTACAT
This sequence comes from Periplaneta americana, assembly GCF_040183065.1. Classification (NCBI taxonomy): domain Eukaryota; kingdom Metazoa; phylum Arthropoda; class Insecta; order Blattodea; family Blattidae; genus Periplaneta; species Periplaneta americana. The sequence continues at coordinate 56,507,545 of NC_091128.1, read as the reverse complement.
CTAGGCTAAACTGTACTTATAAGACATACGTGAAACCAATCATGATATATTGCTGTGGTGCCCTTATAACTCATCTGATCAATCAGCAAGCTAGACTGTGTCCAAAATCAAGCCATGAGACTGATTACTGGTGCTGTAAAATCAACACCAATAAACTCACTATTGCTACATACCAGTAACATGGACATCAAATCAGAAATAAGACAATCAGCGTTAAAACTTCATGAAAAACTCACTGGTTTGTCTGATATTGAATACTCCCCTTGCTCCTCACACACCAACCGCAGATTAAAAACCCAAGAGGGTTTCCTGCAAAAAAGTAATCACTGAAAGGCATAATCTGGATCTATCCTGGAAACCCCAGCAATTGATACTAACAACCAACCCACTTGCGTTATATCATATTGACTATGCACTAGATCTTATTGCAATAGAAAATAAACAGGACGAATGTAATGAAGTACTCCGTCTTCCTGCCTTAGAAACATTACAAATCCGCTACCCACAAGACAAATGGCTGCTTATGTATACTGACGGCTCCCAAATATAAAAAACACGGGCCCACTGGAGCCGGAATTCATTGCCAATTGGTCTCTACCTATGCTCACTCTAGGCAACAACCATACACCTTTTGATGGAGAAGTAAGAGCCATATGTACTGCTGTGAACAACTGTTGTGCAGGTCCTTCCCATTTCCAAACATTGTCCTCCTCAGTGACTCAAATGCAGCGATTGAGGGGCGTTTTCACAAAACTCGTTATCTACAAAATCGTCTTTTTTTCAAGACAACTCTTTTCTAAAATACACAACTGTAGATACAGAGTTTTGAAAAATCTCTTATTTCAAGATCAATTTACTGATATACTTACCAACTTTAGCTTAATTCTGATAGACCATTGGATTCTCCTGACCCAAAAACATAAGGATACGCTAAAACCTCAAAATCGAAAAAAATGTAGATAACGAGTTTTGTGAAAACGCCCCTCAATTGGAAACTACTTACTACAACCAGCTAATGATGACATTCAACAATGCAGAGAAGACATCAAGAAACTAAATAAAACTGTACATCTGCAATGGATACCTACTCACTGCGGTATTGCCAGGAATGAAGCAGCAGACTTTCTGGCAAAGAAAGGAACAACTATCCCCCTTTCATATTCTAACATGCTGCCATTCCATAGAGCATCTACAAATATAAGCAGTCGAGTGAGACAATGTTTCCATAAGAGTTTGGAGAACTAAATTAAAGATAAACACTGGAAGGACGCACTAAACTCCACTCTCCCCAAATGGCCCAGAAGAGAAGCTGTTGTGACATTCCGCACCGCAGTAGGTCATGACTGTCTGGCTAATCACCTCTACCGCCTTGGCGTACTATCCAGCCCCCATTGCATGCTCCGTGGATGTTCCGACACCATGGACTCAAACCACATCAAGACTTGTCCAACACTTTCATCTGTCAGCTTTGTGGATAGGTACTGGGAGCCAGAGAAAGAATGCAGCAGTGCTGACATCCACTCCTTCATAGTTTCACTTGCACATTGTTTACTTTATTTCGTTTTCTTTGCTTTTAGTTTTTATCGCCATTGTACGGCCAATGACTCTAGTAAAGTGCCACTGCATTGAATAAAAAAAAAACTCTGTGTAAGGTGTGATCCAAACAAGTCACATGCATCATTATACTATATACAGGGCTGGGCAGTATTTGAAATACATTTGTATTTTGTAATTTGCAAGGATTTTAGAAAGTATTTTGTATTTAAATACATAAAATTGATGTATTTTATATTTCAAATACTCAAAATATTTTCTTCTTCTTCTTCTTCTTGTCCTTCAAGTTTTGGATTTGTATTTAAAGAATGAACTTCTGTCTTATTTGCCTACCCATTTCAGATGTGCTAGCCATACACTTAGTTTTCTTGCCACAACTGATTTCCTTAATGCCATAAAGAAATCTCCAACAGCATCAAGGATCCATCATCCAACACTTGCTAAGTGTTCAGCATTATGGAATGCGTCTAGGAGACCCAAATCCTCAGAAATTATATCAGATGTCTTCAAATATTCATTAAAGTTTCCTTGCCCAACTCGATGGAATTCTCTTTATGGCTCAATCACTCAAATATTGCAATTCAAACATGATATAAACAGTATATGTGAAAAACTGGGATTGCCAACCTTCAAAGATATTGAGTTTCAATATCTTGTAGTTCTGAAACCCATTGCCGTAGCCCTTGATTTAATGCAAAATAAGAAGATGTGCTATTATGGCCAACTTCTATCCACATTAATTTCCTTCAAAAACAGATTACATATTATGTTATCTATAGTAATCTACGCCATCTATTCCAAGTAACTCCAATCTTAATGAGTTCGCTTTCATCAAGATTTAAGAGATGTTTGATCTGACCCTAGAAGTAAATTGAGCTATTTTGGCAGCTTGTTTTCACCAATCATCCATAAGACTTTATTCAATAACACTGGAAACTCTTTATATAAACTTAAATAAAAACAAATTAATGACTAAGATTTATAGTTTTCTGTAACTGAAAATCGGTGGAAATGACATTTAAGTAGAGAAGTTCGAAATCCGTAGGGAAAAATTTTGGGGAACTCATTGCGAAATTTGTTTGGGAAACAATTGGTTACACTAACCGACATTGATGCACATGGCCAGCAAATTAGCACATCCCTGGTCAAGATAAAATCTAAAGAAGATTTGTGTTTTGGCAGTAAACTTTCATTGAGTACAGGCAAAAGGGATGAAACAGCTTTATTAGTCCAACAGTCTTGAAAGGACTACACTTCATTAAAAGTAACAAAATACTACAAAAAGAAGAGGAGAAATAAAATGACGATAACCAAGAGGAAAATCATGAACAAACGTTCACTACTGATGATAGCTATTAGAATATTTGGTAATATAACCATGTATGTATGCACATGTGTAAGTATGCATGCTTGCTTATATGCTACGAGAATAATTAAAAAAATTAATGTCCCACAGTTTTTTCCCAGAACATATTTGAGGGGTCTAAAACTAAATGGGTATAAGTGCATTTTTCAAAATATTTGAGTTAAACATAGGAGAGTGAAACTAAAATTCTCCTTTAATCAGTGCTCAAAAACTATATGTTTTACTCAAATAGGTGCAGCATTACAGATATGCAAAGAATTATTTCACCAGTCAGCTCTTTGGTTTTGAGCACAAAGGATGTTGCAGTCATAATCATTATGTTCCATTCTTTCTACTAGGATGTTACATGACTGCAGTCTGTTACCGAACTTTGGACAAATGAAGCCCTAGATCGTCATACTGTTTCATATTAAATGGATGTACACGCATCAATAATATGTACTGCATGTCTTCTGGTGTTGTAACATTTCGATACACAGCATCCTTGATCACTCCCCACAGAAAAAAATCTAGTGGGACAAAGTCAGGAGAACAAGCAGGCCAACAAACTGATTTACAATGGCCAATCCACTTACTACATTATTTTCAGTCCACATCACGACAAGCTTTTAAGGTGTTGTGTGCTGGGCATTCGTCATTCTCATATCACATAACCATTCTGTTCCTCAAGGGTACCAGGGAAAATGGTTATTAAGAATCTGGCATATTAGCTGGCATTTAAGGTACCATTTATGAGACAAGGCCCAATAATGGTATTGCAGTGCTGCAAAGTGTCATTTTATTTCGTACTTTCAGTAAACATGTATGCTATGAATTCCATATTTTAAGGCACCAAATGAAAAACAGTTTCAAACAAAAAGTTGTTTAAGTACACTGGGGAATTGATACTTTTGGTACGTCTTTCTTGCAAACCTTGTTCATTTAGGAGATACGAGTAACAACTTAATTTTTAAAGGCACCATTGACACTTTATTCAATAACTCATTTAACTCCTTCAAGGCCAGTTCAAAATGCATCATGTAAACAAAACACTGAGGGGTGCAAAAAATATGGAACTCATTGGGTGGGCAAAATAAATGGGATATTCTATATGTTTCAAAGCCTTCACCTTTTCCCATACTCGTACGATTATTTAATTTAGACTGTACTTTGTAAAATACACACATATTTTTTAATTTAGTTTGAACCCTTATGTAATCTGAAAAATAGTTTGGAACGCAAGAGATACAAGTGCAATGACTTATTATAAAGTGGTTATTTTCAATATATCTTAATTTTAAAATTTCTTCAAAATCTGCAGTGAACTATTTCACAAGATCAAAACTCAACATGTAAGCACAAAACTGACATCACAGACTCTGCGTACAATTTTCCATTGTCACTTAAATTTAAACTAAATTATCTCAACATCAGGTTTATGTCTTTAATATCCCTTGTGCTCTAGATACCTCATTTAATGAAAACTGTTTCAGTTTTGTGACAATGAATGTTTCTTCTTCACATACTATTTTTCAACATAGGCTAGTCTCCATCACGTTGTACAGTTTTATGCAAGCATGGAACAAGTGCATGTATTCCTTGCAAATACCAGCTCCTGTTCTACATGCATAGCCACTTCCTCATTGTATAAATTACACTTTTGTCACTTTCAAAATGAATTCCACGCAAAGCATCTTTAAGAGATCCAAAGAGGTGGAAGTCTGACCTGACAGTGACAGATCTGGGCTGTAGGGTGAATGGGGCAGCATGGTTCAGCTCATTTAGGTGATATATTCCCGGGTTCACAAACTTGTGAGAGGACGTGCACTGTCATGCTGGAGCAACACGTCTGGTGGATTCCTGACAGGCTGAACTCGCCAGAAACATTAGAGTTTGTTGAGGGTGTTGATGAATGTCCTTCAGTTAATGGTTGTTCCTCTTGGCATCAGATCCCCAAAAATGACTTCTTCACAATCCCCAAAGACACCGCAGTAAACATGACTTTTCCTACAGAAAGGGCTATCTTGAATTTCTTCTTTCTGGATAATTGAGGATTAAGCCACTACATTGACTGCTTCTTTGTCTCTAGCTCAAAATCCTGCACCCATATTTCGTCACCTGCAACAATCCTCCGCAGCTTGTGGACTACAGTGAGACTTCACGGAACCCATTTTGAGCAGACTTCTGAATGTCCGAGAGCCTAAATAATTGAATAAATGCTTCCAAAGCTGATAGCTGTAGAGCCATTTGTGTTGTTGTCCTGTACCAATCCACATGAATAATGGCATCCCAGCGATTCATCATGTCTGGAGTGGTGGCTATGACAGGACATCTAGCACATGGCAGATGCACGAACTCTCTAAGCCCACCACCCAACAGTGCTCTTAGGGTCAATCCATACCAAATGGTTCAGGAATAAATTAATTGGTAGATTGACCATTTTTAAAAATGTTTAATTTTTAACAGTGGTGATTCCTAACATTAAGGTTGCTTACCATATTTAACAAAATAGCAGCAGCAGCAGCAGAAGGAATGAAATACCAGGATTGCTACTTCGTTGTTAGAGAACAGCCTCACACTCAAAATTTAAGCAACTAATATTTGAATTCTCTTACTCGTTACCTTTTTTAGTTTGAGCAGTTTAAAATGACTCGATTTTCAATTTTTCTCTTAATGTAAACCTTAATTATCTCTAGTGGGAGACCCAATGAAAATTACAAATTTTTAATATTAAGAGTCCTCTATCAGAGGTGCCTGTAAAAAAGAATTGGAGTTTGATATTTCATGGGGAACAAAGTTACAACAGGGGGAAATTAATGAAAAATAGGTTTATACTGTAATACAGTGAAACCTGTTCAAGACGGAAGTGACATGGTCCTAATTTTTTTTCCGTTGTGGACAGGTTTCCGTATTATTGAGGTGTTACATTAAAATGGAATATTTTATCATTCGTATATATGAAAAACAAAATGGCATGCCGCAAACTGCAAGAAGTACAAAATATTCCGTTTAACACTACTCGCATTAAATCAGCTTTCTGTCGATTATTCCGTTGGTGAATCATCTTGATTAAAATCTCATTTTCTGTATAAATGTTATCGTAACTCACTCATTAGTCATTAAACACTAATAAAGTTTACTAATCTCATTCAATTTAATATCTAACACTATACTATAATACTGCACAGAGCCATCCATTAGAAGCCTTGAATTCTGGTTTATCTAATTTCTTTGCCAGTTCAATGGCTTGCTGTGCAGAATAAATCCAGAAATCGGCATGTTCTTTGAAAGGTCATGAAGAACCCACTCCAACAACAGTTCATTTATTTCCACGTAAACAGTTGTTTTGTGGTTTCTTTTACAGTATGTCACCAATATTGGCCGCATTATGATCTTTAGTTTTAAAGTGTCACACCTGAGTTTTCACAACTGAACTTCAGCATTACAGTATTTCACATAGACTTTTTTTTTTACCAGGAAATCACTACACTTGTGCTCTGTTCAGCTACGACAGTTTACGGGTGTGAAGCATTGAAAATCTTTGAAGGGACTCGTCTGCCTAGTCAACAGGATAATAAAATTTATGACTGACAGGCCAACACACCCTCGCACCCTCTAAAATTTTGCAAAGAAAACTTGTTTTATCTTAGTGACCTACATATAAGTTAGTCGATGTCGTGCTTCCCGTAATAACTCATATTTTCAATTCTTCAATTATCACGTCTGTTTATCCGCAACTCTGGAAAACAGCCTTGGTACGCCCACTTCCTAAAGTAAATTCACCTACTTCTGCAAAAGACTATAGGCCAATCTCCATTCTTCCCGTTTTATCTAAAGCTCTGGAACGCATCATTCATAAGCAGTTGTCAGACTACCTAATAGAATTTAATCTTTTAGACCCTTTACAATCAGGATTCAGAAATGGCCATAGCACTTCTACTGCTTTGTTGAATGTTACTGAGGACATACGCGCAGCCATGGATAAACGACAGGCTACTGTACTAGTTTTATTGGACTATAGCAAAGCCTTTGATTCTGTTGACTTCGATCTACTATTGACTAAACTACAAACGCTACACCTTTCTGATAGTGCTATCACCTGGATGTACTCCTACCTTACTGGCCGCCAGCAGCGTGTCATATCTAATAATCGTTTCTCATCCTGGCGTACTGTAGACACAGGAGTTCCTCAGGGATCAGTATTAGGCCCCTTGCTCTTCTCTATTTATATAAATGGAATTTCCAACTCATTTAAGCACTGCAGATATCAAATATATGCAGACGACGTTCAATTGTATATTTCAGCCCGTCCCGACGCACTAAACGATAGCATTAATAGTCTGAATGAAGATCTTGATTCCATCTCTTCCTGGTCTCAACAATTTGGGCTTAACCTAAACGCATGTAAATCACAGGCTATTCTGTTCGCGAACCGTAGATTAATTCCTGAAGTCAACGACCTGAATATTCCACCTGTGAAACTGAATAAAACAATCATCCCGTTTAGCTCTACCGTAAAAAATCTCGGAGTACATTTCGAATCTAATCTAAATTGGGATACGCATATGAAATATACATGTAAGAAGGCATTCTCTATTCTCCATTCACTAAAAAGATTGTATCATTATCCATCTAAATTAAAACAGACGCTGGTACAGACACTCATTCTACCTCACTTCGATTATTGCGACGTTTTGTTCAGTGATCTCAGGATTGATTCCGCTCAGAAACTACAGCGTGTTCATAACGCGTGCGTCCGCTTCATTTGTAATGTTCGATACTATGATCATATCTCACCTTCTTTCAAGAAGTTATCATGGCTTAGGTTACATGAGAGGAGAAATCTGCACTCACTTTCTCTCTTATATCGAATTATGCACTCTTCATCCCCCTATTATTTATTCGCTCGATTTCATACTCTCTCTCGCTATCATAATATTAATACTCGAGCACAACGCGATAACACGCTACAAATTCCACTTCACGCATCGTCTCTGTATTCCTCATCCTTCACTGTTGCTACCTCTCGTCACTGGAACTCTCTGCCACCTGAAGTCAAGGGCTGCCGAACATTGAATTCTTTCAAATCCAAGTTAGAAAATTATCTTATGACGAGTTGCCAAACTAACTTACTATTATGACAAGTGTTGTATTGCATGTTTCCACGTATTCACATTTTTTTTTATGTTCTAATGATATTCAACTTATTTTATATTTTTGTTTTCATATTTTCCGATAATGTTATATCTCTCATGTGATAAGTTGAGCTATATATAATCTTAATTTTCCTTATTGTGTGTACTTAGAAATATTGTATTCACTGTATACTTTGTACTGCACTATTTTATTACTACTATTATTATTATTATTATTATTATTATTATTATTATTATCATTATCACTATTCTTTATTATTATTATTATTATTATTATTATTATTATTATTATTATGAATAATTGTCTTTTTTTTGTATGCCTCATTTATTTTGACCTGCTGTTCACATATTATTATGCTTTTTTCTTTCTTTCTGTATGTTATATATTATGTCTGATTTCTTCTTATTTGTTGTTTATTTTTTATTATTATTATCTTATTCAGTTTTGTGTGTAAAATTGTAGTGTAATTTGTTAATTTGTAGTGTTTTTGTAACTCAGTCTTTACTCCTGGTTGAGTGTTAGAGAAGGCCGTATGGCCTTAACTCTGCCAGGTTAAATAAATCATTATTATTATTATTATTATTATTATTATTATTATTATTATTATTATTATTATTATTTCCTATATTCTTTGAAATTACGCACTGTTTCAAAATATAGTGTGTCCAAAATATTATTTCCGTTTTGAACAGTAGCAGGCAGTTTCCGTTTCCGCGTTGGACAGTTTCTGTTTTATTCAGAGAAAATTGCACATAATACACACGAATTTCGCCGGACCAATAAATTGTTCCGATATAGACAGGATTCCGGATTATTCAGGTTCCGATTTGAACAGGTTTCACTGTACTTGTACAATTAAACATTGCCATGTTTAACAAACCATCATATAAATATAGTACTTATGCTTAATAATAATTAGATATTTTGTGTAAAACATCCAATACCAACAACTTTTTAAGGTATACGTAAACAGTGCAGTTGCAATATTTCTTCAGACAATTTGTCGAAATTAACATTTGAGTAGAACTAACTCACAATTTGAAATAGAAGTGTGTTTTCGTTCCTAAAAAGAAAGTAAAAATTCAGTTTACATCCAAAATTCTTGGCAAGAAGAAGAATTACTTCTGAATTTAATGTTTCTTACTGTTACATGGCTAGTAAGAGATAAGAGAAAAGGAATAAGAACCAATGATGATACTATAGAGAAAGTGAATAGATTTTATGAAGATAAATACAGTAGATTGTGTCCTAGAAACTGAAGATTGCTACAAAGCTGTAACAGACAACACCAAAGTCCTGAAACAAAAGACTGATATGAACATTTAGATGGACTGTTTGTTGCTTTCAAACAGGCTCATAGTGTAAAATGTCCAAGTTCTACGAATTGCAACCAAAATTGTGTGTTGTGGCTGGAGCATCAGGAACTCATTCAGTGTGTGTTTATCTGTACCATCAAAATGTGAAGTTATGAGTGAAAGAGTAAATTACAAAGACCTCCCAGAACTAACTGTTTGTCATATCAGTATATACAACTTAATGATGAATTTGTGTGACAAATGCCCAGGTAAAGAGGAACTGTTTGACTTGCTGAAGCAGTCTGAGGAAGAAATCTGGATGCCAGATCTCACTCAGTACAAACAGTGGCTCACAGCTGATAAAAAATAATCATCGTCATTAAGTCTTTTGGAGAATTTTGTGAATCAATTACTGAAAAATTAGTCTTTAAAAATACATCACTATGTCTCTAAAGTTAGAAACAAGTTCTTAAAGAAAAGAAGGCAAACCTTACACATTCAGAATGCATATTCCTGACAGACTTTGTTGAAAACTTCGGTTACATCATTCAGGAAGAAATTCAGAAGTATCTTTACAGTACATTTGTTAGTTTACTATTACAAAGAGGGAGATTGCATTCAAAGCACGAAGTTCATATACTGTACCGTAAAATGGGGTGAATAGGGACGAATTTTTAATATTTTTTATTTCTTTGTCACAAAGATTACATATAATAAGTGTTTCTGTGAACAAATAAACACTCATTATAATATTTATTATTTGACATATAGAAATAAAAAATAGTAAAAATTTGTTTCTATTCACCCCATGTTACAGTACTGAGTGATTACTTGGAACATAACACGTTAGTTGTCCATGCCTTTCAAGCAAACGTGATCAATCACATAAAAAAAGCTTTCCCAGAAGCTGATAAAATAGTATATTTCTCAGACAGAAGTGAAGGTTAATACAAAAACAAGAAAAACCTTGTTAACATCTGCAACCACAAGAAAGACTATAGAATTGATGCTGAATGAAACTTTTTTGCATAATGTTATGAAAAAAATGCAAGTGATGAAATGGGGGTTGTACCAAATGAAGAGGTGACAAAAGTCAGTTTGCAATGGACAATAACAGAGCAGGTATGTACTCCTTCTGTAGTGAGAAAATAAAAAGAATTTTTTACATTCTTGTTAAAAAGGATGAAAACTGTCAGCATATGAAAAAGCTGAAGGTCAGATTTGGTCATTGCCAGAGAATTCCAGGGACTCAAATATTTCACAATTTCGTAGTGATGCTGAAAACATTATAATATGTTACCTGACATCAAAATCAGAAGAATTTGAAGATCATATCAGCAAGACTGTACCACTGAGTTCTCAGCCACATGGCACTGCTGAATGCATCTACAATGAACAGTGGTGTATCATGGAAATTGAGGACATCAGCTTAGAAAACAAGAATGTTTGTGTGTTCTATCATTCACCAGATCCAAGAACCTTCTTGAAAAAGTCAGCTGATGACAAGAGTTTAGAGTCTACTGAAAGTGTTCTTCAGAAAATATATCCTTTGGAACTTACGAAAGTAACAGGTTGTTCACATGGTACTTCTGACAAACTGTCTGAAGAAATATCTCAACTGTGCACTTCACTCATATCTTAAAAGTTGTTGGTATTGGACTTTTTACACAAAATAGGCCTATCTGAGTTATTTAAAGTTAAGTTGTTTAAATTAAATAACTTCACTGTGTTAATATTTAAATTGTGGTGGTCTTTACCTGATTTACTAGTTTCCACGTAATTTTCATCATCCTCTGTATTCTATGCGTTCCCACATCTTCTGGCTTCCCTTCATGGTGCAGTGTGTTCATGACTGGTAGTGTTGTATAGAAAAGGGTGTGTGTTCTGAAACTCAACTGAGTGTTGACTATGTGTAGTCTATGTATTTTTGTGTGCCTGATTTTCTGGTCTTTTTGGTTAATAGTTCATCAGTTATATATATATCTGTATGTATGTGTGTGTTAAAAGAGTGTAATCAAGAATCTATCTACCGTTGTGCTCCAGAGTATAACTACCCTGTAGCACTTTATTGATGATCTATGATCATCTTAGGAAATATTTTAGAAGTATTGTAATGTGTTATAAAATTTTATTGTAGAGAAGAAAGTTAATTAAGTTGTAAAAAATTTATTGTCTAGTAGGACGGAAATTTACTATGTAACTATGAACTCTGATCAGATGCCAGCAGGTGTTGATACACATTACATTTTTCAACAAGTGTATTCATTCAAGTCAAAACAAAGTGAGACTGATCACTTATAGTTATGTTTAATTCTAAGTGGTTATCAACGACAAAAATCACTCAAATTACTTTCCTGTGCAGAATTCCATTGTATTCACTTATAATGTTGTTGCTCTTAAAGATATTTCAATGTGTTAATTTGTATTCTGTCTTAATTATGAAGACACTATGTTATTTCTTAAGGCATATCGTCGCTGTGCCTCCAAAATCCACAATGTGTATTTAAACAGATTTTTCTGGAGAAAGAAAAAGAAATGTTATCACTTTTAATTCTCTTGACTTTCAAAGCTATTTTCGATATTATTTTTCATGTTCATTACTGAAATTATATCCAAAAGTAGCTTTGAAAATCAAGGGAATTAAAAGTGATAATGCTTTTTTCTCCTGTTAAATCTTTTTAAATGCACGTAAGCAGCAATGATATGCATCTTTAGGGTACTTTTCCGACTTAACGTGAGATGCTGTTTATAAAATTACAAAATCTCTTTTCTTCAATTTCGTGACCAGTATTGTGATTAGGGTAATTACTAGGCTTTCACAACCTAGGACCAGACATGGATTGCAGAAGATATTCCAAGAAAGTTCGGAAGAAACTATGACATCAGTTGGACACAAAAATGAAGATAACTCTCTTATATAGCTCATATTTGTAAGTTCAATAAATCAAGTATAGTTTTGTTGTAATTAATTGAAATAGTCTTGAATCTTAAATTAAACAGAAATCGAGAAACCATAATTACAAAGTCACCGAGTTAAAAACTGACACATAGCATATGTTGAAATTTTAACTCAATGACTTTGTAAGATTTTTCATAAGTTATATTCAATACACTGAATTTTAATTTGTAAATAATTGCACATCTTAACAATTTGTTTTTATTACAACTCTATGTTTGAGATGTTTGCTGTATGGTATCATTTTTATCAATATCCACAGCTATCTTTATATACTTTGTAAGGTTATATTATATTTTCATACACCTTATGTTCTATGCTCATACAACTAGATATTGTGTTATCTCTTAGGTCTGATGATGCCAGTACATCGAAAGCGCCAGCCATATTTAACTTATAATCATAACCTAATGTTCAATTTGTATAACCATTAGGCCTAATAAATTGACAGTTATTGAAGGATTTACATTTAATTATTGAGTCCGCCAAGTTAGCTCTGTGGTAGCGTGTCTGCTTCCAGACTAGCTAGTCCGGATTAGATCCCGGCGAGGTCAGAAATGTTCTTGTAAAATTTCTACCTCAGGACTAGGAGAGATGGCAGTGCACAACTGTCCCCTTGGTGCTATTCGACAGGAGTAGGTTACATGCCAACACCAGGTTTCTCCTTCTCCCTTCATCTTCAACATCATCCTCACCGATTTTCTACACTACACTTTCACGAACACTTACACATACACTCACCTTAGTACATAACATAACTCTTCACAAAAACATCATGCATAACATGGCCTGCCAAAGTAGTGTGCAACTTGAAAATGGGTCACAGCCCTGCCAACTACAATATGCGGAACCCGAATCACGCAAGTGACGTGGGTAGGCATTAGACACACACAAATTTAATTATTATTAAGTGAAGTTAACTATCCTTTCCCTTGTAAGATGTTATAATGGTGGTGTCAGAAAACCTGATGAGTTAGAATGTAATCAGTTTCTACAAGTCACCCGACATAAGTTAAAGAAAACTTTACATTAACTTGTGTGCAGTAAAAAAATGCGCACAACATAAATGGTTTTTCAGAAGTGGAATCATAACATAATTGGTGTTCGGTAGAACTGACCATGACACTAACAGCATAGTAACTGTAAGCCTATTTATATGATGGTTTGTTAAACATGGCAATATTTAATCATACAAGTATTACTACAATATAAACCTACTGTTCATTAATTTCTCCCTGTTGTAACTTTGTTCCTCATGGACAAACTCAAATTCCTTTTTACAGGTATCTCATATAGAGTACGCTTTATATTATTAATTTGTATTAAAAATTTGTAAATTTTTATTAGGTCCCAACCAGAAATATTAGAATTCACAATAAGAGCAAAATTGAAGAGCAAGCATTTTTAAACTGAGCTACCTAACTAAAAAAGGAACGAGTAGAACTCAAATATTTTTTACTGAAGGTCTGAGTGTACAGCTGTCCTCTAACAATGACAACCCTGTATTCTATTCCTTGCTAACTGCAAAAAAAAATTGTTAAGTATAATTTTTGTTAAATAAGGCAATCAGATATTGGGGTTAACTTTCAATTATTACTAAAAGAGAAGAGGTAAAAAGATACAGGACATAAAATGTAGTTCGAAATGTGCTGAAAATGATAGCGTTTTCCCCACTTTCCTTTCATTTTTCTGAGTTGAGCTATCGCATTTACTGCAACTGTGTGCAAAGGCCAAAAATTCGAATGCCATCTGGTTTCTATTTTCCTCTACTTTTCACATTTATAATTTTTTAATTTGTTTTTCTGTCAATGACAGACCGAATTCCCCTTTCAGATCTCCTCTTATTTCCATCATAGTAGTTTTTCTCTTCTTCGGTTTGAGCAATTGTAATTTATGTAAAATGTCACTGTGACATTTCAAACCTTCCCACTTTCCACAAAACGCATTTGAAAATGACCACTTTCTTCTACCATTACGATAGATAAACCAGCATTTTCAATATGTTTCCTCAAATTGAAGGGAATATTTGTTTGCACACTCGCAATCGACTGTCTGTAAACAAAGATAAGATAAAGCAATGTCTCCACAACATGAAGGCATGGCTCGAAAAAGAGAAATTATTAATACCAAACACAGGAGTAACAGCTCATGTCTATGTGCATCTCACTTTTATTATAACCACCCAATGAGACTAAATAAAGTTCTTTGTTAGACAAAATCCTTATTAGCCAGGTCCTTTCCTTAAAGATGCTAAGTCAAACAATCATTTTCGAGCTGTTCTCAAATACGGATTAAATAAAATTTTAGATAGAGTCATACTATTTGGAGAATTAAGTTTCATAATAAACTATATAATACAAGATACCTAATTAAAAATCCCAGGAGTGTGAAACATTTTAAACTATCTATTGCCCACGACAGACACAGTGAACCCAGCCTTCTCAGTATCGAATGTAATCCATTAGTGTCAGTGACATCATTAATATCTTTGCATCCCTGAAAACATGCTGCATGATTCAGTTTCACTAGAGTTCAATATTAGTACAACAAAGTTTTATGTTGTTGTTTTCTAATGCCAGGCGCTTGACAATAAAGTCATTTGACCTCTTGCACTCCAATATTTTTCAAAGATATTATCATGACCAGCCACTGAAGCAGATTTTGAGGTGTTCCGAATCCATTTCTTGGTTTGAGTTGCATAATGGGCAGTTAGGGGACTGATATATTCCAATTCTATGCAGGTGTTTGGCCAAACAACCATGGCCTGTTGCCAATCTAAATGCAGCTACAGACGATTTTCGTGGTAAATCGGGAATTAACTGTGGATTTTGATGCAGAGAGTTCCATTTTTTCCCTTGGGATTGAGTTATCAAATTTTGTTTGTTGAAGTCTAAGTATGTAGATTTAATAAATCTCTTCACAGAGTAATACGTAGATTTAGTAACAGGTCTGTAAGTAGCAGTGCTGCCCTTCTTTGCTAAAGCATCCGCATTCTCGTTTCCCAGTTTTATATAATAACATAACAAGCAGTAGATACAAATACTGTATAGGCCTATATGCTTATTGATACTGAATTTCAATCCCAATGACATACTTATTCTTTTTTAAATAAAACTACAAGCAATTCATAATTAGTTTAATCATATCATAATAATTCAATTGTTTATAGTTACAGGCTAACATGAAAATATACTCCATTAAAGTTGTGCTTCTAGCTGCTGCAACTAAATTTATATTAGTTATGCCTATACCTTTAATCTATTATTAACCACATTGGTAATTTGCACTAACTCACATTCACAGATGAGATGACTGCGTCATATTGTTGAGGTGGAAAGTATGTAAGTATGTGTGTTAATTTATTGTTACTATTACTTTCAACATTATGCAGTACTCGCATGATGATTCTCATGTTGTTCTCTCCACATCTGTAACTCGAACTTGCTCCCATTTCGTTCCTTCCACTCTATTTCTTCTTTGTTTACATTATCCTTCTTCCTCTGCCCTCTCCCCTTTCATCTGCCCTCAATTTTCGCTTTACTTATTTTTTCTCCACCAAACACATGTTCGACCGTAGAAACAACTTTTATAAACAATTTAATCAGGTTGGCCAGTAGGTTCATCTCCAATAAACTCTTATTACATCAGTAACGTAAAAATATATTTATGGTACGTATTTTACACCATTCTTCTATCACTTCTCTCTTCTTTCCTTTTGCCTTGTACGAAAAATGTATCCGTATTATGTTTCACAACCCTTTTCTGTCAGTAGACTGTATTCCAACAGAACTTGAGAATAATAATACCATATTTTGAGCTTATTGTTAACTTTATCTTAAATAGGCCTACATGTTGTAGAAAGTTAATTGCATGGAAGAGACGCATTTTTAACTAAATAATGCTGAGTAAGTTATGCCAAATAGATACATAACAGTATAAATCTCACATACGTCGCACGAATTTCAAGCATATTATAGCTCAATGTGTTTGAATAGGCCTAGTGGAATTATATTTAAGAAAATTCGAAATTAAAATCTTACAAAACATAGAACGCATTTTTTAAAACCATGATGTGTTCTCTATATGCCACAGTACATCCATTAAAGACTTGCTCATTGCAACCAACATACTATCCATTACACATTTCCAACTCACAGCTACACAAACACATACTATCCACTCCATTCACTTCTTTCCTTTCACATTAGTGAGAAAAAGGTACTTGATTAAGCATGCTAACTTAATGTAACTTTTAAAGTTACAAATCTGCAACACTTCTAATAACCGGTACGTTAATTTTATTCACGTCACTAATCTCACTCATTGCTTCCTGACACTAGTTCAGTTGTAATACAAAAAAATTTTGGAAAAACACAATTTTGACCAAGTATAATCTAACATAACCTAGCACAACCTAATCTTAACTAACCAAAACTAAGCTAAACTACTCTAACCTAAATGGTTCCGATCGCCACAAAGCAGTAAACATTGTCTACCAACAAACATAACCTTAAACTACCGTCCAACACTACGTAAAATTTTAAAAATCTAAAACATTGTAAAACCATAGTCCCTCCGCAACTATCTACGCATATAAATGATGGGAATTTAATATAGAATAATTATACATGCTCAGAACTTTTAAAATCCATGGAGAGGCTTTCCTCCTGAGTTAATGAAATTAATAACACTTTAACAGAATAAAGATTTTAGAAATGACAAGTATTATTTCCATTATAGGTATAATCGCAAATAACACCCGACAAGTATCCCTATTTGTTAAAAAATTGACAGAAGGGTAGATAACTTATAGCCTAATGGCATGCTAAAGTACAGACCATGACTTGTTATTGTTAGCAGACTATTCAAACTTCTACTAATCCAATATAATCCCCCCCCCCTATATAATCACAAACCGATATCTAGATCCTGTAGGCTGAACAGTAGGCCTATCAACTTCATTCAGATTTATGGATTCGTACTCCATGCACGAGATTGTTAGAAAGAAATTAAACTTACCCTCGAAACAGGCACTTGGTCGGTAGGAAAAGTGGAACTGAGTTGTGCGGACAGACAAGTGGCCGCACTTGTGACTTCGTTGCTAAAGACAAAGCCGATGGATTGCGACTCTGCTAACTGTTCTGGCACATCATTTGTTTCTATATCCTCCTACAAAAAAAAAAATAATAGTCAAAATATCTGATTTTAATATTAACTACATTTTCCACAAGTCACATATTTCCATATAAGTTACACTAATTTCCTACCTTAAAATTCTGTATGAAGGCATTTGTTTTGGAAATCTCATCTGAACTAGATTCGTTTGGAAACATTGGGCTCAATTCTTCTTTGGCAGGCTACGCATAGAAATCAAAATCTGAAAATAAAAAAGGGACTATAATTATTAAAATGAAGCATAAATAAGAGGTTAAGAATACAATAGCTACGGTTACTTAGTCAATGCACAGTAAAGTAAGAATTCTAACCTTCGTGACTAAGATATTAACAGCAGTCATTGTGATCCATACTCGCAGAGATCTGAAAGAAGATAACTGGATCAGTAACTGATGAATAAACATGTACACTGAAAGGTGGTGACCATAACCTCTTCCATCAATGAGAAAACTTGACAATCCACGATCAGCTGATAGAATGCGACAGTAAATATCATTTTTCCAATAAACACTCCCGTGCAGATTTCAACATTATTAATGTTCTACAACGCACCATTAGTAGACCTAAGTGCACTACGCAATATCCGACACATCCAAAATATGAAGGGTACAAGAAAAAAAAAAATCTAGTAATCAACAGATGCAAAACTCTGGATTCTGTAACACTTTCAGACTCAATCTCAACTCAGCGAAGCTAATCTTCATAATATTTAATATAAATACATTCAAGAAGCCACACCACAGCATTTAATATCCGGGAAACTTATAAATACTATATAAAAGCGTAAATAACACAACTCACAACTTTTGATGGCCGAACGAGGAAGCCAAGACGAAGTTGTCTCGCATAGCTATTCGTCCTATCGCTGCGAGTCTCTTCGGCTGTTCGGTTAACATGGTTGGCACCCCTCATAAGTGTTACATAAATTAAATTGGGTAAAAAATACAGCGAGAACTAAATTAGAGCTCTTACAGGTAATTCACAGTTCCAATGTAAACGGTATGCAGTTAATTTAATATACGAAACTATAATGAGTATGAATTTTCATGTACAACTTCAAGTTTTTGATATTGATCGTCTGTTACGTGGCAGAAAAAGGTCCATACGCCATTCCCGATACCGCGACTACTCCCCAAGATGGAAGGGGACGGGCGGGGTTATTTTAGCTTCCATTTACTAACTACACTAAAAACATTCAATATGGTTAAAATATCACATGAAAGGTTATTGGTCATGCTTTAATTCTCTTTTGAAATGCAAAAATGTTAACAAAATATATTATATCCAGCGGTTAATATCTTCTACGAAAGCGAAATGTTTGATAAGGCCATTAATGCTCCAGTAGTGCGCTGATACACGATAACATGACAGTATATTCATGTCCAATGAATGTCAACAGACATCGCTGATGAGAACACCGTCGCCATACTTTATAGCACAATTACGTGTCGAACAAGCCTACCAATAACTAAAATTGTATACTGTATGTAAACAAAACATCCTTAGCATTCTATGTAGGAATATGGATGTAACTTTAAAATAGAATTCTTTTAAAGGACTATGTGCGTAATGTTCTTAACGCTACAACCATTATTTCTATAAATACATCAACTGAACATCAAGTCATTATTAACTCTCCTTCAGTTCATCTCATTTGAAACATTCTCATTTTCAGCCATCTTGCCAGCAGTGCCCATGTAAACGGAACAGGTCGGATACACCCGATGTAGAACCGAATCAGAGCCCCGCCGTCTACTGGTATCCTATGTTGCCGGATGCTTCCATTATATTCTCTATTACTCCAAATTATTTCTGATTTAAACGCATTTTTATGCAGGATGTGTTCACTAAAAACTATTACACCTTCGTATACATATGTAAGAACATCTATATACCTTGTAATTCTTACACATAGCTTAAGGAAACGTACTGACTATAATGATTACTTCGACACTTACTATTCAAACTAAAACGCCATGTCTTAAATACGGCAACACCGCTGCCCGGTCCTGGTAAGCTAAGCTTGCAAGAGAACGCAGTTTCACAGGTTTAATTTCCTCGAGCACTACTTCACCTGTCTGCATAGCTGTACTGAGAAACGCACTTATATCACATCGCAATGAAAATAACCCGAGAAATGATCGAAAGCATAGGCAAGTGTGACAAATTCACTTCTCTTAAGAGTATACAATATTTGGTGTCAAATGATCGCGAATCTTTACCACCCTCGAAATCAAGTCCCCTTGTACGACCTTGCCAAACCCTATAGAGGAGTGTGTACGCTTCGCGCTGTTGCCGGGTCGCGCTACACCAAATGCAAAACAAACATTATTTAGTATTGTGAAATTAATGAAAAAGTGTGCCAGAAACATTCTTTATACATAGCAGCAATGTACCATAAACATTACAGAACGCAAAAAATTGCTTGAAAATTTAGACGTAATATGGCAGGAGTTTAATTTCGCCATCTCAGATTTGATACAACACACAGTTGCCACTCAAGAACACCTGGGCGTTGCCATTAACATACCATCGTTCCTTAGCTTTGAAACTCCCGATACATAATGCAGACATGTAGCTAGCCTAGACAGAGGCCATTGCACTTTCATACGACGGAGTTGCTTCGAGGCAAGCAAAAGCCTGTCCGGTCGCTTATAAGAATTATAAGATTACGTGATAATTTCTTCAAGAAGTCACAGAAAAGAGGGCACGAGGAAAACGTGTACACATATGGTACATCATGTAATTCATTTGCATCACGTCAGCCCAAGTAACCGCATAAAGAACGATTACTTTGCTTAAATTTACGATAATTATGGAAAAACATTTAAACGCCACTATCCAATATGACTATCGCTCTTTGTGAACATATAATGCGTACACTAATGTTATTTATTAACTGAAACTGAGAATACTTGTTTGTTCTTCATAAAATATACGGTACGGTAATAACAGTAATATTACACTCACCAGCACAAAAAGCGAAACTTCAATTTTCTTACTTTTTATTATAATAATTAAGATCTAAGTTAATGCTATTGATAATCCTATCTACCGAAAATATTTTGGTTACCACAATAATATACCGACATTTCGTTTAATTAACAATTCTATTTTCTACAGACATACAGCTGTATTAATCTTGAAATAAAAAAAAATGTTTCATTTTTATGCCGGTGAGTGTATATTCAGTTAGTACGTGTGCGTGTATTATGGAAAGAAACCAACAAAATTGTCGCGTCGTTATTGCTGTATTTGAACTCCACGATATTGGTTTAACATGTGCATTGAAAGAATTGGTGGATTTAAGAAAGATAATACCTGTAAAACTGAATCCATATTCTTATTAAATAAAAACCTATTTTCCAATAAAGAGGTTTCTAAATGTATCACATTTAAACATTCATAACTTTGGTTACATAGGCTACACCACTTGTGCTCATTATGCTACTGTATTTTCTGTTTGTTTTGTGTTATTTTTAATGAACTTTTAAAATTAATGAAAATGTAGTTTAATACTTCGTCTGATCATCTGTTTATTCAGACGATTGTCCACATTATCAGTTTCATTTTTTTTTTCTGCTTGGTTATTTAACGATACTGTATCAACTACTAGGTTATTTAGCGTCGATGAAATTGGTTATTGCGAGATGAGGTCGAGGATTCGCCATAGATTACATGATATTCGCCTTGCGGTTGGAGAAAACCTCGGAAAAACCCCTACCAGGTAATCAGCCCAAGCGGGGGTCGAAACCGCGTCCGAGGGCAACTGTGGATCGACAGACAAGCCCTTAGCCGACTGAGCTAAGCCGGTGGCTCAATTTGTGTTTATTTTATAAACATTCATTCATACATTAACGACACATTTCCACTGACCTGTTCGAATCAAACAATAAGAATATTACTACTGCTGTTTATCTCTGCGTTTGGACAAATACCACATCCTTTACCGTCTGATCTGACCAATCTTCTTACAATTAACCACATGTAGCATCGGTACTGGAAATGCTACAACTGCACTGTTAACCTTGCACACTGAACTATTACACTTTTACATCCTCCTATATTACATGTAAAGTATTTACGTTGGTAATAATACTGAAATTATCTTATAATGCGTTATGTTGGCGCCAGGGATTTTGACAGATGGATTTTGTTAATGTTAACTCGAGAGCGAGTTCCTCACCGCTGCAAAATCAGTTATCTCTGTCGCAGCTGGAATGGGCAGGACATAAGAGTAATATATATATATATATATATATATATATATATATATATATATATGCGCAATGCCCGAGTATTCTATTGGACTCTGGAGAGTCACCTCCAAAAACTAAACAAATATTACAGTAGTCTATATGGGTGCTACGCGCGGTGCTAAACAGGATTTATATCATATCATATCGCTGACATTGATTTATGAATACGAAAAACGTTAGTTCGCTGATCATCCACCGAAAGCCCGCGCTAAGAATATCTATGAATAGGCCCCTATGTGTCTTTGGTATTCCCAAGAAACTAGTTCGATTAATTTAAAATGAGTCCGTATAGGCCAGTTTCTATCTGATGCTTTTCCAATTCACTGTGGGCTAAAGCAAGGAGATGCACTATCACCTTTACTTTTTAACTTCGCTCTCTAGAATATGCCATTAGGAAAGTTCAGGATAACAGAGAGGGTCTGGAATTGAACGGGTTACATCAGCTTCTTGTGTATGCGGATGACGTGAATACGTTAGGAAAAACTCCACAAACGATTAGGGAAAACACGGAAATTTTACTTGAACCAAGTAATGCGATAAGTTTAGAAGTAAATCTCAAAAAGACAAAGTATATGATTATGTCTCGTGACCAGAATATTGTACGGAATGGAAATATAATCTGTTGTATAAATATGGGAATGTATATGGAAATATGTTAATCCTTAGTCAATAGATAAGACTGAGTTTTACGAAATACGAACATTAAGAGATGGAAAATGGGAGGCAGTAATGATCAAAATAATTATACCGATTTATTTTTTTTTAACCAGCAAACGTGCAGCCTTTAAATTTAAAACAAGATTCACTCATAAAATTGGGTTAGACTATTCATCTCATCTCTCAGTAATGTTTCTAAAACGTATAAGGAAAGTAAAAAAATTCAATTTCATGTAGGCTACTCCCTTCAAATAACATCAGGTCTTTTTTTTACTTCCGAGTAGAGAGGAGAGAGAAAGGAGTTGATTTTAAAAATTCACTAAAGTATTCTTAATTAGAGACGTAAAATTTAAAATGAAGGTTACTCTCTACAATATTGGTTAACATTCTTAGATTTTTTAAATACCATCTCCTAAGGTACTGATGAAAAGGCAGAAGGGAGTGAGAAATGTCATGTCATCCAATCTTGAGAAAGTCGATATCTGGGGATCTTTGCGATCACAGAATACGAATAAGGTTTTATTTTGTCCGACTTTGTCCCTGAAGTAATGGAGTGGGACAAAAATGGGTGAAAAATTAAATAAGATATCTTAGGGGTTTTCGAGACGAAAATTACGAATAATACAATTTGTGCGAATTCAATATGGCAGTTTCAGTGCTATGAATTACATTTAAAAAAAATTAAACATCGGATACCGCAAATATATATGAATACAGGTAACACATGTACAGTATTTAAGAGGGTATGTAACACCTTTTGATAGTAGGCTTATACATTTAGTAAAATCCAAAGTGTAATTTCTACATATTCTGAATAAATTTTGTGCTGGAATTTAGTATAGTCATCAGCCAATACCTCTAGATTAATAAACAACTTTTTAGAATCCATAAAATACAGTATTTATTGTGAATGGTAATTATATTTTTCAATTGGTGCAATTTGTGCAGGGAAAATTGGTTTCTCCGATATTTTCTACGATTTCGAATATTTTAAAATGCTTTCTTCTCTGTTCTATTCACAATGTGCGTGTTAAGAAATTATTGCCCTTGTAATATCCATTACAATCCTATTTATTAATACCTTTATATAAATCTAACTTCCGCAGCATGCAATTTTACCCAATTAACCAAATTATATTTTGATTAATAAGAAGAATCGTAATTTTATTAACTTGAATTGTCGCACCACCAGTATTGTATTGTATTGTATACAATTTCAAGTTAATAAAATTACGATTCTTCTTATTAATCAAAATATAATTTGGTTAATTGGGTAAAATTGCATGCTGCGGAAGTTAGATTTATATAAAGGTATAATAAATAGGATTGTAGTAGAAGATCCTAGATTATTGCTGGACAAATCTTGTATATTGATCTGGTATGGGTAGGATTATATATATATATATATATATATGCGCAATGCAATGCTTTTTCCTTTTAATTTAGCAAATGTAGGAGACGTATTGTAAAATCATTGCGAACGAAAGTCATTTACATGTATTTAAGGTATTCTTTGAGTCGGACTGTACCGTGGTGTGTTTATTAATTAATAATAACGAAACGAGAGGAGAGTGTGAACATATAAACAACGACAGACAGCATTATCGCAATTCATTCTTGCAGTTCTCACAAAACAGTGGCTCGCCTACTGGAAATGTCATTGAGGTCATCTGCCAAAATCGGTGCCTCCGACAATACTGTTGTATACAATACTTTATAGTCCGTCTCTTTCAGCGACCGACGCTAAAACACTATAAATCCAGGGCCTGATTTACAATTTCAGAGGCCCAGAGCTCAATTTTCTTCATGTGGCCCCATTCTTTTATATATGATAAACAGGCCAATCTTATTTCGTTTAAATTCTGTCACCTATTCCCTTTCATCATGTATTTATTTCAGAGAGGTTTTTATTAATTCTCTATTTTGAGGAGAAGGATTAAAGACAAGGTTTGGAAGCAAATCCCGAAAAGACAAAGTATATGATTATGTCTCGTGACGAGAATATTCTATGAAATGGAAATATAAAAATTGGAAATTTATCTTTTGAAGAGGTGGAGAAGTTCAAATATCTTGGAGCAACAGTAACAAATATAAATGATACTCGGGAGGAAATTAAACACAGAATAAATATGGGAAATGCCTGTTATTATTCGGTTGAGAAGCTTTTATCTAGTCTGCTGTCAAAAAATCTGAAAGTTAGAATTTATAAAACAGTTATATTACCGGTTGTTCTGTATGGTTGTGAAACTTGGACTTTGAGAGAGGAACATAGGTTAAGGGTGTTTGAGAATAAGGTGCTTAGGAAAATATTTGGGACTAAGAGAGATGAAGTCACAGGAGAATGGAGAAAGTTACACAACACAGAACTGCACGCATTGTATTCTTCACCTGACATAATTAGGAACATTAAATCCAGATGTTTGAGATGGGCAGGGCATGTAGCACGTATGGGCGAATCCAGAAATGCATATAGAGTATTAGTTGGGAGGCCGGAGGGAAAATTGGGGAGGCCAAGGGTAGATGGGAAGATAATATTAAAATGGATTTGAGGAAGGTGGGATATGATGATAGAGACTGGATTAATCTTGCTACAGATAGGGACCAATGGCGGGCTTATGTGAGGGCGGCAATGAACCTCCGTGTTCCTTAAAAGCCAGTAAGTAAGTAAGTAAGTAAGTAAGGATTAAAGATAAAGTGATCCCATAAGGTATCAGTGATTATGTGTAGCCACAAGACAGGGTCAGAGCTGACTGTATTGGTTGTAGTATCAGTACTATTTCTTGTTTCTTCTAGTGCAGTAACTCTGCAGTTTGAACCCATTGTTCATTCTTCCTAAATTCTGGCTTAGACTTATACAAGAAAAAAAAAAACTTTGGCTGTCCACAATTTAGTAGCTGTGGAGAATTGTTGTCTCTGTATGTCAAAATCTTCAATAGTGTATGTTAAAACATTCTTAACTTCCTGAAACTGAAGATCTCTGTGAGTAACAGAGTTACTGCTAATTGTTGAATGAACATACTTGCTCAATGATCAGCATTGTTTTGCCTGTTAAATTTCAATAGCTTTTTGTTTTCTTTTAATGGCGTCTAACTCAAATTTGTTTGGGAATTATATTTTTAATTATTGACATTCCTACAAACAAAAGACTTTAACATTACCACTACACACCGATAATGGTCCTATATCGACAGAAATTACGAGTAGATAAGCTGCAAGGATGACAAGCACTAGGCACTTCGTTTAACACTCAATATAATGTGAACTGACAATGTTGTTGACTTCGGCTGCTGAATTCATGATTAATTATTTAAATAGACCTACTGTTACAATTTGAATAAACTGTACATGGTAGCCAACTTTTACAAGTTGCACACGTGAAACTGTGCAATCAACTTATGACTCTATTACTTAAAACAACAAAGTGATTTTTTTATGTGTTTTCTAACATAATAATTGATTATGTAATTACTTATTTCCTCAATTCTGATTTTCAGTTGGCAGAGTTGGTGTCTATTTCATTTTGCATATTTAATTCGAAAAAAGCTTGTTCCTGGATTTTGCGGTCCCCAGAATCATGAGGCTCTGAGCAGAGGCACCATAGGCTCCTGCCTAAATCAGACCCTGTATAAATCGCGACAACAATAATGAAATCGGATCCCTTCTCTATCTCTCTTGACTAATAAACATACTGTTCTTATATCAGTAAACACCCCCTTCGATACGTGTCATAATGCATCTTAGACCAGCCCTTTGAACATAAAAGTACTGTAAACAGAAGGGACAAGGCTTGCTGGCACCAGAATAAGTCAGCTGACGTCGAGTATGCAAGACCATTGTGACGTTCCAGAGACATAACATTGCGCGTGCTCGCCTCGTCAAATCCGTAATTCACTAGGTAACACATAATTAAACCCTTTAAATGTGCTGTATTTTGTTTAAGAGTCTAAAATATGTAATAAAATCGAATGGGGGGTTGATTCTAGATACATCAGGGCCCTTGAAGAGTGAAATAATAATAAAATTGATAAATACAAAATCAACCGGAGCGAATATGAACAGGAAAACCACGTATTATGCCAAACTGATATTAACAGTCACAGTAGCGTAAGTCGTTACGGCATTGATCCAGTGAACAAGTTGATAGTAGTAGCTCAAGGTTCGAATCTCCCCCAATCTTCTTTTTTTAATTACAAATTTGCCGTCATATAGTAGTAGGTTATTTTACGACGCTTTATCAACATCTTTGGTTATTTAGCGTCTGAATGAGATGAAGGTGATAATGTCGGTGAAATGAATCCGGGGTCCAGCACCGAAAGTTACCCAGCATTTGCTCAAATTGGGTTGAGGGAAAACCCCGGAAAAAACCTCAATCAGGTAACTTGTCCCGACCGGGAATCGAACCCGGGCCACCTGGTTTCGCGGCCAGACGCGCTGACCGTTACTCCACAGGTGTGGACGCCATCATATATGTCTCGCAAAGCTATAATTATGTGACGATATCTCTTAGAATATGCCCAAACTCTAATAAATAATAAACCTCCCTCTCTCTTTCAAGCAATACTGCTATCTGTTAATACTAAGTTGTCTCGTCATTACGCTTGAAGATGGCACAGAAACAATAACTCATTGCCCTGGTTCGCATAGGTTATTCTGCGTATGCTACTATCCGACAGGACTTCGATTGGAGAAATGTCATTTTCTCCGACGAGGTAATTGTCTCCAATAGCAACGATAGTACTGCCCTAGTTTATTGTATGAATGGCCACCGATACGATGAACGCTTCGTGAGACGAATTATTAACAAGTCGGGTTGCGTGAGGGTCGCGTGTTGGGGGTGGATGTCATACGATGGGGCAGGACTTCTGGAACGCATCCACGGGCGGTTTACGGCACAGGTGATGGGCAATAATATTTTTACAAGGCAGGCATAACGAAGTTTGTTAACAAATGCAATTTCACATTTAAACTAATAAATTAAGTAAAAGTTAAAATAAAAAAAATAATAATTTTACCGTACCGGGAGACGAACTCACAACCTCTGGTACAGATGTCAGACTTTTTACCACTGGGCCACACACTGCTCGTAAGGTTTACTACATTATAGAAGGACGACTTTCAATGAAGAGACACCACAGCAATGCCTTGCAGTGGGTTACGTTTACACGAGTGAACCGCGCGATAGAACTTAGCATTTCTATCGACCAAGAGTAGGCCCATTCTTTTTGTCGCTAAGTGTACAGTACATATAGTGGAATATAAGATCTTCGTTTGATTTTGAGCACAAACATCAGAAATTACGGTATTATTTCATAGGCGGGTACACTGGATTAAAACACGATAATGTTATTTAAAGATTAAGCTTTCCATAAATTCCTCATAAAAATACGAAACACTTTTATTATTTACTTGTTATAAGTTACTGAAAAATGTATTAAGTAAGACTGAACCAAGGGAGTTAACAAAAGAAAGAACACTGCCTTTAAACAATGTTTATTCATGTCAATTTATTTACGTTACTAGGTAATACTATGTACTTTTGTATAACAGTAGCCTATCTTTCATACATAGTTCATTCAGTTTGCCGATTTCAAAATCAAACTTTTATACAAATATGAAAACAACACTTTCAACGTTAATGTAGGCCTATAAAGCAAGCATCAGTCAGAGCAATTATTAATTTTTACATTATAAAAAGTTTGATTAAAATATGGGACTTTTGCGCGTCTCGGCAATACAAAGCCTGATTTACAATTTCAGAGGCATGGACCTTAATTATCTTTATGAGGCCCCTTCTTTTCACAGATGATAACTAGGCCTAACTTATTTTATTTAAATTCTGTCACCTATCTCCTTTCACCATGTATCTATGTCACAGAGATTTTTATTAATTCTCTATTCTGAGGAGAAGGATTAAAAATAAAGTGGCCCTATAAGGTATCAATGATTATGCGTGGCCACAAGGAAAGGTCAGAACTGATTGCATTGGTTGTAGTGCCGGTACTATCCCTTGCTTCCGCTAGTGCAATAATTCAGGAATTTGAAAGCAACGTTCATTTTTCCTCAATTCTGGCTTAGGCTTATACTTACTTACTTACTGGATTTTAAGGAACCCGGAGGTTCATTGCCGCCCTCACATAAGCCCGCCATTGGTCCCTATCCTGTGCAAGATTAATCCAGTCTCTATCATCATATCCCACCTCCCTCAAATCCATTTTAATATGTATTATCTTCCCATCTACGTCTCGGCCTCCCCAAAGGTCTTTTTCCCTCCGGCCTCCCAACTAACACTCTATATGCATTTCTAGATTTCCTCATATGTGCTACATGCCCTGTCCATCTCAAACGTCTGGATTTAATGTTCCTAATTATGTCAGTTGAAGAATATAATGCGTGCAGGTCTGCGTTGTATAACTTTCTCTATTCTCCTGTAACCCCATCCCTCTTAGCCCCAAATATTTTCTTAAGGACCTTATTCTCAAACACTCTTAATCTCTGTTCCTCTCTCAAAGTGAGAATCCAAGTTTCACAGCCATACAGTACAACTGGTAATATAACTGTTTTATAAATTCTTTCAGATTTTTTGACAACAGACTAGATGACAAAATCTTCTCAACCTAATAATAGCAGGCATTTCCCATATTTATTCTGTGTTTAATTCTTCTGAGTGTCATTTATATTTCTTACTGTTGCTCCAAGATATTTGAACTTCTCCACCTCTTCAAAAGATAAATTTCCAACTTTTATATTTCCATTTCGTACAATATTCTCGTCACGAGACATAATGATATACTTCGTCTTTTCGGGATTTACTTCCAAACCTATCTCTTTACTTGCTTTCTTTTATTGGCTACTAATTCAAATTTACTTGGAAATTCCAATTTTAATTATGGACATTCCTATAAAAATACTTTAATTTAACGCTACCACTATACAACAATAATGGTCCTATACCAACAAAAATTAGATAGGCTGCAAGGAACACAAGCACTAGGAACTTGGTTTAAAACTCAATGCAATAAGAACTGACAGTGTTTTTGAGTTTGGCTGCTGAATTCATTAATCTGTACTAATAATAAATCTATAAACAAAATGTTTCTGGTAATTTTTGCTTTTTGAAAAATAATTGGTGTCAAGATGTATAATTAACCATTATGAGACCAAAAATCGCTCTTCTGAAATTTTTGTTCGTATGTATGTCTGTCTGTCTGTTACCTTTTCACGCGATAATGGCTGAACCGCTTTATATGAAAATTTGTATATAAATTAAGTTTGTTCTAACTTAGATTTTAGGCTATATGGCATTCGAAATACTTTATTTAAAAGGGTTATAAAAGAACCTAAAATAAATAAATCGTAATATCTTGCTTATTATTGATTTTTATGAAAAATATTACGTAACAAAAGTTTATTTAAAATTATTATTTCCGATACGTTTTATTCTACGGAAAATTTTGATAGGACTGATATTTAAGGAGATACACGAGTTTTAAAATAACAATACTTTTATCATCGCCACCTCAGACTAATAGGCTATAACGAAATGAAAGCAAATAACTTCGTCTATAAAGCCTCGTTCACACTTTTCAAGTAACTTGAAATACGAACTTGAAAAGTGTGAACTATGTTTCAAGTTGACTTGAAATCAATTAACGGATTGAATTCAAGTTTCAAGTGAAGTTGGATCCTTTTCTACTTTTTACTTGACTTGAAAGGACACTTGAAAAGTGTGAACGTTACTTGATAACTTGAATTCAAGGAGAAAAGCGCGGGAATTCAAATTAACAACTGTTTTTTAGAGCATTAAACTAACAGCTGATTGTTTTTCTGTTCTACTGGGAATGTAAAAATAATAGGAAACAGTAGTAAGTGAAATGACCAAGTATTTGAGTTTCTGAAGTTGTATAAAATTCACGAAGGCCTGCGGATTATAGAAACTGCAAAGTTTCGTAATAAAAATGCAAAGGAAGCTGCCAAAGAAGGAAGAGTTCACTGTAGAACTGAACAGCAGAGATTTTAACGTGGACACACGAGATAGCCTTTGAAAGGCAATAATAAAAACCATTAAACTGTAGATAGAGAAGAAGTGAGGAAGATAAGAGAGATTAAGAAAAGAAGAGCGTTGCTTGAAGGGATGACATTTATCGCCGAAACTGGCATGGTTCAGTGTGGTTGATAGATTTTTTTTTTTGGGGGGGGGGGAACTCTAACAGCTTCAAGATAATCATTTTCAATTATGGTAAATCAGACTTGCTAATATTTCATTACATTTGCGATAAGAATTATCAAATCTGATTGAAGATTTCACTTATTCTGTTTGTAATAGTCAGTGGTCGTGTATTTCTCTCACTAAGCTAATTCCTAACCAATACTGAACAACGCGTCTTTCATTTCTTCAATATATTTATCATTTCCCTGGCACGGAGGTTTGCTACTAGAGTCCTGCAAAACCGGTTGAAAACCGAAGGAACTTACATAGCGCTACTGAACGCCTGGCTTTATAGGCAGTATGCGAAGTACATCTGCTTGCGTACTGCCTCAGTATTCGGTTTAACGAGTATTGGAGTTGATTCGCTCTGTGGGTGGACGGCTCTGGCGTATAAAATGAAGATCACAGTGAACCATCCAGATATTATAGCTGCGGATCATCAAGAGGAACAAACAGCATGCAGCGTGAAAGTACAGACGTTGTAAAGCGTAAATTGCAGAAAAAAACTTTCGGTATCTACAAATTACCAAGGTTGTAATTTTTGCTTACACTATAAAACTGAATTATAATATTATAATAATGACACACTTAAAAAACAGTAAACTCGATCAATAGTAAAACTAAAACAAAAATAGCTTTATATCTTCTGAAACATACTACAAGCAATGCTTTTAGTATGTTTACTATGACTAGAGAATTAAACGTAATATAGGTTTTCCATTAATTTAAGTGAACCTTATCGCCCCGTACAATCTGCAGGGTTATTTCACTTCTACCCTGTATATGAATAGCTACTGTTTTGGAGGAATGCATTTAAAGTTAATAATTATTTAATTTTATGTTTTGTGATTAATTGTAATTCTATTTTGGATTTATTTATTATATCTCACATTATACATTATGCTCATTTCATTTTCTACATACTAAATTGATGGAAAGATCACCAAACAACTCTAGCCTCTCTAGCAACACTTGTGAAACGAATATTGGCCATTCCATGAATAAGTGTTTCCACCGAGCGTAACTTTAGACTAGTAAAAGAGATTTATTAATACATAAACACAAGAAGTCAACTCTGATCATGTAGTTTATGATAATAGGCCCTAATAATAATTGTGAACATCAAATAATTGATATTAGCAAGTGTGTAATAAAATAGTTCTTTGAATGACACTTGTTTTCTCTGAAGTAGATCTTTTCTATACAGAATGATTTGTTTCTAAACCTTGCTATTCTTTTGTTATTCATAGTTTAGAAATGTGTAAATTATACTTATTTTGTACAGAACAACAACCATTGGGAGCCAAAGTAATCGTATTGTTGAAAATAACATTATTGTGTATCTTTTTAAATTGATTTCTTAATAAATAATATTGCAACTGATTAGAATAATTAAAAAGCATGCAACTATTGTTTTAGAGGTAGGCCTATACATTTTTTTTTAGTTTAAAGTACAAACGTCATAATGGACTTATGTACATATTTCCTATTTTGTTTTATAATAAATTGTAATTATATTTTTGAATATGTTTACATTATGATATTTCACATTATACATTACGTCTATTTCCTTCGATGCCACTGTGTCCATTGTTCATTTATTTGTTACTAGTCAAACTACTGCAAGTTCGAAATACAAAAATAAATGTATTAAAGTGTCAAATTATTTGTATTCCTATTTGAAGCGAACATATTTTTGTAATTAAACAAAATAAATATCCTTCAATATTATTAATACTGAGAAAATATTTGAGTTATTGTATGATGAAATGTACCTGGTTATTTGGAGATCGTATTTTCTTCCTCCTTACCATTTCTTTCTGTGTGAGATGTGTGTTCTAAATAATTCGCGATCTTACATGAACTTATGTAATAGCGATCATTGGGCTATACAAATCGAACAAGATTCAGTCAATATGTGACGAGAAAGAGTTACGACGTAATCAAATGATGAAGTTATGACGTATACTGTTTAACACTGGTATAGAAAAACGCCAGCTATATAGCGTTTATTGGTAAGAAAAATATACATGGCTTGTGCACGTCTTGTTCTGTGAAAAACTATAACATTGTTTAACATATCTATAAGCAACTTTCATTAGTAAAACTCTAAAAGTTTAAAATATAAACGATACTTATAAAGTTATTGCAAGTTCAGAATAATAAAGAAAATATATGTGTTATAGTGTCGAATGAACTGTAAGAATACTTGCAAACACTTTTTTTTTTTCAATAAGACAACGTAAATTTCCTTGTTACTCCGGTTGTGTACTCGAAAAACGTTAGTTTCATGCAAATCCGCCTGATGTTCTGTCTACTC
Organism: Periplaneta americana; assembly: GCF_040183065.1. Classification (NCBI taxonomy): domain Eukaryota; kingdom Metazoa; phylum Arthropoda; class Insecta; order Blattodea; family Blattidae; genus Periplaneta; species Periplaneta americana. The sequence goes on along the minus strand of NC_091128.1, from coordinate 56,474,621 downwards.
TGCAATACATCAGGCGTGACCGCTCGACAACCGAGTAACTGGTCGGATGTTCATCGTAGCCACTTGAGCTCAGATCGGTCGAATCTAAACCGGTTGTGTGCGCAGTTTTGCAGGTCTCTATTTGCTACTACAGAAATTCCTAATTGCACAACATCCATCGACGCCATTTTATCCTCCTTGAAAACAAAATAACTTGAACATGTCTGAACTGAGACTTGAATTCAGGTTACTTGAAATCATGTGACTTGAATTCAAGTTACTTGAAAAGTGTGCACGAGGCTTAAGGGCCTTGCTCAACAACAAACGGAAGCTATTCATTTAACATATTTTATACGTATATAATTATTGTATGATAGGAATATATAAATGTTCATCAATATTAACATACAGAGAATGTTTGTGTGTTTGTATGAAGTAATCTCAGAAGCTACTTAACCGATTTGTATAACTATTATTGCACCATTTGAAAGTGTGGTCTGTAGGTGGACATAATGTTATATGCTATTACGGTAACTCCTGAGTGAATCGAGGACAGGTAAGATTAAATAGATTCTTACGCACAGGAAACTTGATATCCTGTCGCAATATTATATTACTTGATTATTTAAACTTTATTTGGTCCACATAAAATACTCTAATTTTATACACTTCAGTTTTTTTGTCCACAGAACATAATAGTATTTTTAAGAGTATTGTCGTAAAGATGAGTATTTTCCCGGGGCCAAAAATACAGGGTGGACCCCTCGAATGTACCTAATTTCAATTGTATGTGACTGGTGAACGGTTGAAGATAGAACTTTACGGTAACGTTTATATGAAAGGAAAACTCAACAAGTTTCGAATCCTATCGGTATATGGTGCGCAGACGCGGTTTCTTTTCGTAGATTGTATCGATTGTCAAAATGGCGACACCGCAGATGAAAGCGCAAACTGTGTTGTGGGCACGTTCATGATAGTCCCAAGTTAAATGTGTGATGCGGTTTGTCACAGCAGCAGGTCATTGGACCGGTTTTCTTCGCCGAAAAAACTGTGTGTGGTACCAGTTCTTTTCTCAAATTGAACACCTGCAGCCTAATACCCTTTTCCAGCAAGATGGCGCTCCTCCACACTGGTTCAATGACGTTAGTACGACTTTAGACGTGTTTCTTGGCCGTTGGATTGGTAGGGAGGACCAATCGCTTGGCCCCCGAGATCTCCGGATTTAACACCGCTCGATTTATTTCTCTGGGGCTACGTCAAAGATAAAGTGTACGTCACCCCAATCAGAGACCTTCGTGATCTTCGGGAGCGCATCATAGAGGCTATTGAGAGCATTCCAGAAGACATGCTCCAATGTGCTTGGCAAGAAATCGTTCATCGCCTCGATATCGTCACAGTGACAGCTGGAGCTCACGTAGAGATATGGTGATGTGCATATCGAAACTTGTTGAGTTTTCCTTTCATATAAACGTTACTGTAAGTTTTTGTCTTCAACCGTTTACCAGTCACATACAATTGAAATTAGGTACATTCTAGCGGTTTCCCTGTACAGTACATAGGTCTACTGAGTAAAAACTAGTACTTTATCGTTGAGCTTGCTGAAGCTGAGTTATTTTACAAAGTGTCACGAAATAGTGTTCCTGCGCTCATAATTTACCAATATTAGTTTCCTGTGTTCCTTAAAATAATATGTATGTACCACATTCATTTTCATCTCAGCGAATTAAGGAACAACGAGAGTATTGATTTAGTATGCAGCAATAGTACGTTAGCTTAGCATTCCATTATTTTATAATCCAAACATTAACTATGCTCATTTGAATTGTGTTAAAATGGATAAAATGAGTAAATTATGCAATAAATGCAATGAAAAAAAAATGGGGTAATGAGCCAAACGGATTATTTGCGCTGTTGCAGAAGTTGTTCCTCCTGAGATTCAAGAGCTCCCAGAACTAATTGAAATCTTATTATTTAATTGGAAATCTTCTTTCAGCTGAGAATAAGAGCCTTCAGTTCTTACAAATACATTTCATTTCAGACGCTGACAAATAAATTGTCTATTAGGTCTAATATAGTATCAATCTTAAAAGTAGAATTGACTGAACAAAGTATTGCATGATAATAACAGTTAAATTCATAGTTTTAAATACAACTTTCAAAATGATTCAGGAGCAAACTACTTACAACACAAAAAGCTATTATTCACTAAGTAATTACAAAACTATTTAGTTTTAAGTCAATATTTATTTCTAACAAGTACAGCGAAGCACACGGGTAGGCTAGTTATTAACTACTGTTACAAATTGAATAAACTGCACAATTGTACATGGCAGCCAACTTTTACAAGTTGAACACATTAAATTCTGCAATCAACTTATTACCACAGTCTACTTACCGTTTTATTCTGTTTCTTCATATCCATTGCATTTCATCTTGGATCACAATATGTTGTAAAATACATACATAAGGGAAACATTTAATAAATAAACAAGAATTCGAGGTAACCTGTTACATTTAAAAATGTGTGTTCATTATATATCCGATGTAGGCTACTAATTGTAGGCCTAACTACCTAGGTGTACAAAGAGGGCCTAATAATTATCTACTGCAACTTTTATCACGTAACTACGTAATCCTTAAATCATTATGGAGTGCTACACTTGGAGGATAATGCTTAACTGGCAACAGTTAAGTCCCGGTAACTTCTTTCACTTTTCCTTTGCTGTAATAGACTACGTTTGAATTACAATATTCTTACCTTCTTCCATTCTCGTAAAGGATTTTTGTAGTCAGTAATACAAATTCTTAACTCCATAGCTAGACACAAGAGCCCTACACCAAACCCTAATTACGTCTTATAATTTTATAAGAGTCGAATTCAGGAAATAATTCCCTTACACAGTTGGCTTACTATTATGGGCAAAAATCATTATGTATGTAAATTTTGACATTTTTAACTCCTTCATACGCATACTAATTACTTATCTCTATACAAACCTCGAATCCAGGAAATAATGTACTCGCGGAGTTCAAACTACGGCATGTTACCACAGTCTAGTATATACAGTCGCGAAGCTCAATAAGTAGTAAATATGCAAACATTAGGTAGTTGCTCACCACTAGGATCGCTAATATCGCCTCATTACAGGTAATGCAAAATAGTACCGTCACAGTCTATTATTTCTAGCACCCTCAAAACTCAAGCTTCGTGACTGTATATAGTAGACTGTGATGTTACTACACGGGCAAGGGTCATTGCTGATATCAATTTTTGTATCTTTTCAATCACTCTTTCATAGCTAGATCCAAGAGCTAGCTATACACCAACATAATCGGGTAATTATGATCTAGCCAAGGTTATGTTTCACTTGCAGTATTTAGAGACATTCTATTCAACCGATACAGTTAGAAATTTTAATATGTATGTTGATTCCAATTTGGAAACCAAAATCAATATCAATAAAATATTACTGTCAATAATAGGAATAATCATGTAGGCCTAAGTATAACGTTACTGGTATGAAATAATATCCATCATTATTATAATGTTATTAGCTAGTCAATAAAATTGTATTATATCCATTGTTGACGTCACAATGAAATGCTTCGAAAGAACACTAGGTAATTAATCAATTAATTAAATTTAGCTTCCCTTATGAAAAGGTTGCCAGATTTGACAAAGCGTATTACATATAATTTGGAAACACACCTACAGTAAAAGGTAAAGTTGTGTCACCTAGGCTGCTGAAATTCCTAGATAAATCATGAAGCCTACTTCCTTTCAGTGGATAGATATGTTTTTGATTGTACTCATTTTATTATTATTTTTATGTATTATTTTGTTAGAGATATAGGACAATTAAGCCTGTTGTAATAAAATTGATTGATCATGTTTTATTTTCAATTCTGTTGTGATTATTATTCCTTAACCTCTTCCTACTTTGATAACTAGACCTACTCTACAAGTACCGGTACATGTAAGTTACATTCATTAATTCATATTTCCATGATTATTATAATTATTATTATTATTTTGTTGTAATAGTAACTGAAAATTAATATTTTATTAGTTTCGTAGCTCATTATCGCCCACTCATTCAAGATTATTTTAAATTTCAGCTCGTTTTGCGTAAACAACTAGAAACAATATTGTTACTATTTCTTGTATCTTCGAGTTTATGGTTGAATTTAATATACTTCACGAAAACAATAAATAAACCTATGAATTTAATATTTCAATAATGGAAGGAAGTGTTAATTTTTACAAAAGAACACGATAACGAACATATTATAATATATTTTGTCGTCTGCTAGGGAAGGGGTCCATGATGAGGCGATAGTAGCGAACCTAGTGGCTAGCTACTAGCAAGTTCAACCACAGTCTACTATATACAGTCACGAAGGGGATGATTTTTTGCCAACGAGTTGCATTTCTCGCGATAGTTGCTAGCCGCTTGGAGCGCTGTGAGTACTAGGAACAATAGACTGTGTCACAGCCATCGTGATCTAATACAGGCCGTAAGGCAGACCATGTGACTCGCTTAACCCGATCACGAAGGGCGGCGTTTCAACCATATAAATTAATTGGAATGCATAAAGAGTAACATATATTTCTCTAAAATGTAGTGTAATTGCATGAATAAAATTTAAAACAATGATTAGGAGACACTTCAGACATAATTCCTTGCGAGTTAAGGTGTAATATTATTTTTGGTGTGAAAATTACGTTGTTCGTATGTGTAATACCTACCTTTATTTCGATTAAATATTGCGAAATTCTTGTACATTGATTTATGCACGATTCAATAATTTTCAGATGCACCGCACGAATATTTAGATACTGTATGTTGAAATTATAGGTTATGTTTACTGTACCAGTTGCCCCTTTCTGTCTAATTTTAGAGGTCTCCAATGCTCTGCCACTACATCTGTATGTTATGTCATATGGATATTATAGGTTATGTTTACTATATTTAACTTATATTCCTATATTCGCAATTATACATTATAATTAAACATAATGTCAGGTATGACAACAGTCGCATTCTATTTGTCTGTATTTTAATACTACAATTGAGTAGCCTACTGAATTATTGTATTTATATACTACCTAAGAGACGAAGTAACACAATCGTACGTAAACTAGTAATTTCATAGGAGTGGTATGGTAAATTTTCTGTCTACAATTAAGCAAGGTAGATGTGCTAAATTAAAATCACAACATAAATTCGTTTTTATTGAACCTCAAAATAGCTTCCATTCTAAACTTAAAATGTTGATGCGAACAGATTATGTTAACACGTAAAATTCTCTTCACATTAAAATAACACAATTTTGTAATTATTTCTGCAACATATTATGCAACAAGAAGTACACGGAACTTATGGACACATTACACTAAATAAAGCTTAGCAATGATGCGCAATAAAGTTATAATATTTCACTGAGCTCCATACAATGAAATAGAAAACCCGAACATACATTACGGCCTGGTCTAGATCGAAAAGGCATTGACTGTGCCGTATTTCGCTTTGTTGTGAAAAGTTGTATAAACTGTGAAATGTTCGTTATCGGTTGTAATAACTGTAAATGGCTAAAATAGAATAATTTGAATAATATGGGACAAGGAGACGTTTGTGGTACTATAAATATTGTAAGAAAAAAAGGTCAGAGTTATCCTTCTTCTGAAAGATCCAGGAAGGTGAGTTTATAAAATATAATATATACTTTATGAAAATAATATATAATCCTTATGTATTTCACATTTCAATAGTGGAAGGAAGGCGTTAAATTTTTCAAAAGAATACGATATCGAAAGTACAATACATTTTATCGTCTTCTGGGGAAAGGGTCTGTGATGAGGCGATAGTAGCGATCCTGGTGGTGAGCAACTATCTATGCTTGCATATTTGGTAAGTATTGAGCTTCGTGACTGTATATATTAGACTGTGGTTCAACTGTCAATGGATGCATATTCCCTATGCATTGAGGTTCGTGACTGTATATACTAGACTGTGGTAAAACATTCTCTTAAACAATTGTTCTGCCTTTTCTTAGCAACATCCCATCATTATGACTTTCCTGCAAGTAACACGCTCTTTATTCTCTCCCTGAATAACACCTTCATTCCTTTTTTCTTCAACTTCCCATGGTATCCATAACTCATTTTGTTTCTTTCCTTCTCCTGCTGGAATTAAGTGACATTGTTCCTTCTAAACTTCTTCTGACCAACTTTCACTATATATGATCTGGAATGAATCTGCTCCACTGTAATACCATATCTTCTTAAGTCCACAATCCACACTTTCTCTTTTATCAGCAGTTGTGGACTGTGGACTTAAGAAGATATGGTATTATAGTGAAGCAGATTCATTCTAGATCATATATAGTGAAAGTTGGTCAGAAGAAGTTTAGAAGGAACAGATGTCATTCAATTCCAGCAGGAGAAGGAAAGAAACAAAATGAATTATGGATACCATGGAAGTTGAAGAAGAAAGGAATGAAGGTGTTATGCAGGGAAAGAATAAAGAGTGTGTTAATTGCAGGAAAGTCATAATGATGGGATGTTGCTAAGAAGAGGCAGAAAAAATGTTTAATAGAATGTTTTACCACAGTCTAGTATATACAGTCACGAACTTCAATGCATAGGAAATATGCATCCATTGACAGTTGAACTTGCTAGTACAGTAGCTAGCCACTAGAATCGCTACTATCGCATCATCACAGACCCCTTCCCTAGCAGACGACAAAATATATTATAATATTTTCGTTATCGTGTTCTTTTGTAAAAATTAACACCTTCCTTCCATTATTGAAATATTAAATTCATAGGTTTATTTATTGTTTTCGTGAAGTATATTAAATTCAACCATAAACTCGATGATACAAGAAATAGTAACAATATTATTTCTAGTTGTTTACGCAAAACGAGCTGAAATTTAAAATAACCTTGAATGAGTGGGCGATAATGAACTACGAAACTAATAAAATATTAATTTTAAGTTACTATTACAACAAAATAATAATAATAATGATTATAATAATCATGGAAATATGAATTAATGAATGTAACTTACGTGTAGGTCTAGTTATCAAAGTAGGAAGAGGTTAAGCAATAATAATCACAACAGAATTGAAAATAAAACATGATCAATCAATTTTATTACAACAGGCTTAATTGTTCTATATTATTATAATGTACCGAAGTACATATGATATTTCCATGCAGATATTCTACGTCATCATACGATGATTTTCTCCGTTCCATTACTCTTTCATCGTTAATTGTTCTATAACTCTAACAAAATAATACATAAAAATAATAATAAAATGAGTACAATCAAAAACATATCCACTGAAAGGAGTAGGGTTCATGATTTATCTAGGAATTTCAGCAGCCTAGGTGACAAAACTTTATATACCTAGTGTTCTTTCGAAGAATTTCATTGTGAAATTTAATTATATAGTGCAATCTAATACTGACAAATATCTTCAAAAGCAATAGTTTAGTTTCTTCACAACCTCTTGTGGAAAACGAGGTACATCGAGAAGAGCTTTAGTTTAATGAGCACTGCCACAAAAATATTAGACATTTGATTTTCGTAATCCATAAGAAATTAATACACTTCATTACTAAACCTTTCCGCAATCCCTCTTTTTCAGGTAAATTTCTACCATGAAAATCCTTTGTTCTAATGTAAATGTTTGTGGTGCCATGTGAGCACACCAATCTAAATACTTCACTAACACAATCAGAAGAGTAACACGCAATCTAACGTCAACACAACCCCTTCCAAATTTAAAAACTTCACTAACACAATCAGAAGAATAACACGCAGTCTAAGGTCAACACAACCACTCCTATAGAGAGACAACCGGACTGCCGAGCTGGCAGGAGACTGTTTGCCGCGTGTTGTTTGGCCTTCGTGCAGGTCGCGCGCCGCTAGGTGTACGTATATTATATTATAACACATACTAGAGGCGCTGTTGTAGAAATTGATCTTGCTGCCACCTATTGGGAGGAGGGGCGTTTTACATCTAGCAGCGCACCAAGTAGCGAAAAGAGTAACTAATTACTCCATGCATTTAGCAGCGCACCTGGTGACGAAAATGTTAAACAGTGCAGAAAGTATTCCCTCCCACCCTAATCGATATTCAAAACTAACCCAATTTAAAATAAAACATTTACATTTTTATTCCTCACAGCATCTTCTACTGAAAATTCTTACCGGAGCCAACAGGAAGATAAAAGAGACGATCTATTTTATACTACCCAGTTAAAATATAACCAGACGAGACAAAAAAAAATAAAGCAAAAGGTTAGATAATTGGGATTGTATTCTTTGGGTATTTATTGTACAGCGCAATGGAAAAGTCTGCAAGAACTACTTAGATAGTTCAATTTATTATATTACTATTACTTTACAATACATTCAACAACACTATTTTTTACAACGTCCATAAACATCACTGTTTAACATACACTGCTTATACACACGTAGTATCACTTTATGTTCCCTTATTAGCAAGTTTCTGTCTGCCATCTTGTCTCTATGAACAATATCTCGAACGGATAAATAGTGAACTCTGGGTAATGTACCCAACACGTAGTTTTAATGTTCACCACCTACGACGATGGGCGCTGATCATCTTATTTCAGCCCCCCCACCGCCAGATGGTGCTGACCGCAGTTTCGCATCCTATTATATATTTATCCATGATATCTCTTTCAGAGGAAGTTGGTTTCTTTTCCCATATTTTAATATTTGTATAAACTACAGGTGGCGCAGATAAAAGTAGCCCTGTAAATACAGAGTAAATATAGGATAAAAATACAGAAACGAAGTGCTGAAAAGGACTCATCTTTTATAGAATATTATGTTGAAAGTGGCTACCTCAGCATCAATACACAGCTGTGCACGTCTAATCAGGTTCAGATACACTTACACAGATATATTTTGCACAGATCTCGTAACGCGCCACTTTTCAAACAACCCTGCATTGCTCTTTTTGCCGGTTGTCCTCTATCCGGAAACTTGTCTCTGAAATTTTCGCTGATTTCCTTCATCGAACCTATTCTCACATACGCTTCCTCAATTTCCAGTCTTTCTTGTAACGAATAAGTCATTTTGCAGAATGCGAACAGACACGAAATGACTGATGAAATACTGACAGAAAGAATGCCAACAATCGATTATTGCATAAAATTCCCCACTGTTGTAGCTGTTTGTTCAGTTCGTTATGATATGATACGATAGAATACGATAATAGAATTTCAAACAGTCCAAATATCGCATTCGCATTCAAACGGGAGCTGGGCTACTTTTATCTGCGCCACTCAATATATACCATATTGATTACTTATTTGAAGCTGTACTTCAAATCTGAATAATAATGCATTTAAAGAAGAATAATGAGCTTTGTGAATTATATGTGTTTGTTACAGTAGCCTACAGCTCAAATATACATATAAACATTTTTGAAGTATTTATTTATATACTCAAATAACTCTTCTATCCTGCTGAACGCTGGGGTTTGTCACACCCCACCACAGTATTGAAGTAAATTGTATTAACAACAGCAACACAGGGTTAATTACAGTGCTGCTGTAAGTATCGGCTTTTAGAACAGATTATGTCAGGCTTATATAAATTACACACAATTCTGTCGCCACTTAGATACTGCCATCCGAATTCCTCCACCCACTTCTGTACTTTCGTACTTGGTTTAGGCATCTATATGTCAAAAGTTCCGTCGCTCTAATTTCCGGCAGCCAATCGCGTTGCAGGTCGGCTACATTTAAACGTGTGCTTCTTGTGATTCGCTTATGAAGACGTTATTCATTTCTTAAGGCTCGATAAATGTTTAATATAATCGCCCGCCATTTTGGCTCTTTCGTTGGCGTTCGCAGAAAGCACACGAAGACGTTATTTGCCGCTCAATTATTTGCTGAATTACAGTGCGTTTGATTTATTATCATAGGAGCTACGACATGATAATGTTTAACGGTGTGGCAAATAGATTCCTCATATTTAGATTTAGATTTAGATTTAGATTTAGATTTATTTATTTAACCTGGTAGAGATAAGGCCGTCAGGCCTTCTCTGCCCCTCTACCAGGGGATTACAACTATAACATGAACAATAAGATTACAATTAATATTAAATTTACAATTACAATTACAATAAAAATTAAAGTACGACAAGAATACCTGATTAATGAAAGCTAGACATTTTATCATAGAAGTTAAGAACAAAGAATATTTTTGTATTTACTAAATTACAAATTAAACCTACAATAACAAAATTCTATAGTGATGAAATTACCGGATATTGAGATATTTTGTGGTAGATTAAAAGAACTATTTACAAGAAACCATGTCTGAACGAGTCTCAATTACTGACCAAGTGCCTAGTAAGTTTGCGTTTGAATTGAATTTTATTTCGACAGTCCCTGATGCTAGCAGGTAGCGAGTTCCAGAGTCTTGGCAGGGCTATTGTGAAAGAGGATGAGTATGAAGAGGTGCGATGGGATGGTATTGTTAGTATTGTTTCATGGCGAGAGCGTGTGTTCAGATTGTGGTGGGAAGAAAGGTAAGTGAAGCGAGACGACAGGTACGAAGGAATAGAAGAGTTCAAGATTTCGAAGAGAAAGAGAAGTGAATGTAAATTTCTTTTCTTATCTAGTTTAAGCCAACCTATTGCTTCCAGGGATGGGGTAATATGATCATATTTACGAACATTGCTTACAAAACGTACACACAAATTATGAGCACGTTGAAGTTTCATTTTGTTGTCGCTGGAAAGGTCAGTCAGTAAAATGTCAGCATAGTCAAAATAGGGAAATACAAGGGTCTGCACAAGGGACTTTTTTAAGCAAGAGGGAAGATGAACATTTATCCTTTTTAGCACATGAATAATAGAATATACTTTTCTGCAGGTTTCTGTGATTTGCATGTCCCAGTTGAGATTATTATCCATGTGAATGCCAAGATTTTTTACCGAAGAACTGAAAGGGATATGCACTGTACTTACTTTAACGGGGGAAATGTCGAGGTGCTTTACAGCGTCGGTTTGCCGTTTGTGTCCTAATATGATTGCTTGTGTCTTTCCAGGATTGATATTAAGATGGAATTTCTTTGTCCATGTCACAATCGAGTCAATGTCTTCGTTCAATTTATCTATAGCGTCATTTATTCGATCTAAGCGGGAAGAGATGTAGCATTGAAGGTCGTCAGCATACAAGTGATAGTTACAATGCCTTACATGAGATGTAATATCACTGACATATATTGTGAACAACAATGGTCCGAGTACCGAACCCTGTGGTATACCTGATGTTATGTTAAGCCAGGAAGAGCTTCGATTCCCGGATACAACACATTGTTGTCTTTCCCGTAAGTAGGATTCGAACCAACTCACAGCAGTCTCTGACAAATGCAGATTTCTCAATTTATGGGTGAGCAGGTCGAAATTTACAGAGTTGAAAGCTTTGCTAAGGTCAAGAAGTGTTAGTATTGTTACTTTATTAGAGTCGATTGCTTCACGAATGTCTTCGGTCACTTTAAGTAGAGCAGTGCTTGTGTTGTGTCCAGCTCTGAAACCTGACTGATACTTGTCGAATAGTTTGTGTTCGTTCATGTAGTTAGTAATTTGTCTGTGTACGATTCTTTCCAGTGCTTTTGATATGGCTGGCAGGATACTGATTGGTCTATAGTCGTTCGGGTCGGTGGGAACTTTGACTTTTGGAAGAGGAAGAACGAAAGCTTGCTTCCATATTTTAGGGAAAGTTGAAGTGATTAAGGAACTATTGAATATATGGTAGCTCGGCAACGAAAGAACAAAAATGGCGAACGATACTACCTACCCTGACTTTATAGAGTCTTCACTTCCTAAGGCGTAAGCAAAGAGGAGGAGTCACGCCGGGAATAACAGCGTCGCGACTATAATAGTGCATAATATCATAAACATTGCTAAACTGAAGTATACTGTACTTATTTAGGAGTAAAGAACCTGTTTTACAGTGACTCTGTATTGCGCGTTGTTATGATTGTGAGCAGAGTTTGCACTGAAGTGCACGAATCATGTTGTATATCCCGTGCACACTTATACTCATTCCAATGTTGTGGAACTAAGAAAACGGTCTTTAGTGATACTACATTATGCATGTGCATAACTGCACTGTTGCCGAGAAAACATATGCTGCATTTGTGTCCATGTGATTCAGCAGCTATTTGTGTTTGCTTTAGTTGGGGGACCCATTTAGTCCAATTAAAGTAATGGCACATTAAAGCTTTGTTACCGTATGCAACATAGTTTTTTAAAAAATATTCAAACACACTCCCCCCTTCCCCAGAACCAAATTCTGGTTGCACCACTGTCTTGTTGAACAAGCGCCACAAATTTGAGTGTTTCTTGAGAAAGTGTTAGTGGTTTACTGTAATGCCAATTATGGAGGTCATTGACATTGCTTTAGCAAGAAAAAGAAAGAAAAATATGGCACTTATTTTTGTAATTATTTCTTAAATAATGTAAGATGTTTTCTATCTTTACCCACGACAACTATGATTTCATTTAGTTTCCTTATGTAATTATGTTATATTGTTTTTTATGTTGTTTCATCAATCATCATAATTCTGTTTTTTTCTGATCTTAGATGCAAATACAACAAAAACATTTTTTCTCCAATTTACAGCTTTGCAGTGCCTTTTTCCTGCCTATTTTTTTAATATGTTAGAGCCTTCTTTAGGCGCCTAAAACGTTGAGTTTTAGTGTCTTAACATGTGATATCTAGTAATAAATAAGGTTAGTGATCTACTTTGCTTATAGTATACAAAAATCTGTCATTGTTTTTTGTTTCACTTCCATATTTGAGCCCTCCCAGAATAAAATCCACGAGCCACCACTGTCCACAAGTCAGTATTCCTTTCTGGTTTGTACAAGTAACTATGGAACATATAATTTTCTTATTCTTTTCTCTTACATGCTCATGACTTCAGTTTTTACAATTACACGTCAACTTTACAATGTAATGCAATGCAATGCAAGGCAAGGAATAAGTGAACTTCACCGCCTCAAAGCGTTCATTTACATTTCACGGAAAAAAAAAAAAAAAAAAAAAAATCAAGGGCTGTGCCTTGTTGTTATACTACTCGAAGCACGGTCTTCAGCGCTACGAAACTCATCACGCCCGGACCGACATTTCAACGTTAGGTAGTAACGATCCTACGGGAAGTCTGCTGCAATCCCTTGCCTCCCTTCCTCTGCCCGCAGTGAACATGTCAATCCAGCCAACCCAGACATGCAAATCAGAACAGAAAGAGAAGTGGGGAGTTTAATCAAAACAAGAATATAGTCCACTGTCACTTTTGAGATAAACTAATAATCCGAGAATGTTCCTCTCAACAAAAATACTATTAAGTCACTGTGAGGTTAATCAACTTTCAAAATTAAAATTAGTCATGCGTATTGTCTTACACAAAAAATCAATTTGTAATCATCAGAATTATGATTATCCTAAATTCGAAGATACTGTCAGTATACGTAGTACTTACTAGCAAATACTCTCTAACGTTAATACTGGAAAACTTTCCTATTTAGCATTGTAAGCGGCGGCGAAGTAATAGTGCTGCCATCTAGCGGCTTGGATTGTTCGCACACATCCATGCGGCGTACTGTGTTACGAGAGGAAAGGCGGAGAGGTTTGCATTTGACCTCAATAAGAAAATGCAAAGCAATAATATATTTTAGAGTCACTTTGTTCACAATATGTTAATTAGTAACAACTTACAAGGTTATTAGAATAGAAATGAATTGCTATAATTCTCGTATTTTCAATTTGATAAGATTTAGTTGTGCATGACTCTAGCAGCTTTCATACATCGCATGTTTTGTTTTTCTAGCTGTATGGTTATCCATTTTATTTTTGATGTAACAATTTATTAGCACATTAAAATATTTAACAATGAATATATTGGTACAGTCACTGCAAACGGACATGTTAACAAGAGCGCTACCATTTTAACTAGTTCATTTTTACAGCAATTATAGTTTTACAAATAACATGATCAATTTCTTTGAAAACATCAGAACACAATTGGCTGAGCAGGAGAGAAACATTATTAGGGAAAACCATTTTTGAATATTTACAGTATTTTTTATTTGCGATGTGCGTTGTTACGTCATCGTTGAGGCTGTCTGTAGACGATAAATTCCTTAGACAAATTTTGTGATTCACCCTGCAACACACCCAAACTGCAACATAAGATCTTGCATTTTCTTGCAAGACAGTTTCTTCATTTGCTTGCTGTACATTTTTATCAACAGTTACATCCAGATCACAGTATAAGAAGAATCAGTAGGGACAACTCTTGTTGGCACCTTTGATGTTGTTGGTACTCAGTAAGGTCTAGTTCTCAATGAATCCAACTATGTCGCTAGTATCAAACCACTATCAAAATATTAGTAAAATAGTTATTTATTTATTTTATTGGTCAGTAATACGAATATTCTTGTATGTATATAATCTATCATTAATATTACGTCGCTAGGAAGTCAAAATACTTACATCCTTTGTTGACGTTCATGTTCGCACTTCACCGCAGCGGACCTTTAGTAAGTCTATGCAGCGGACGCCATGATGTATTATGTTGTACTTGGATCAATTTTACCAATATAAGCCTCAAACAGTGACTTGAACGTTAGCGTCAATTAGTGAATATTTTCATGATGATTGCATACGGAAGTAATTATTATTATGGTTATATTGCCATTCCTTTGCCTTATGTCTTTAAAATTATTAAAAGATGAATAATGAATGTTTTCAGAATATTAAATTATGCCAGGTCTGTCGTAGATGGAGATCCATCTGGTGGAGGTTTCAGATAATACACCCGGTTTCGTGACATGTGCACTCAGAATTTGTTCCCACGAAATGGCTTAGGTGTCTTTACTGTATGTTCTCTATACTGTGTCCAGATCGGAGACATCTGTACAATTTAAATTACATAATATATTAAACGATTTATCCTTCTATCAAACATGAATGTTCCCTGGATGTTCTATTTTAATTACAGTATGTAATTACTTTATATTTATTTCTAATAAGTGCAGCGAAGCGCACGGGTATGGCTAGTTAAGAAATAAAAATATGTACCGTTATCTTACTGAAAAATTAATTAATATGTATGTGTCGCGTGTACAATATATTTGTAAAATTATTCCATCCCTATCATTGGTTCACAAATAAACGCAACGCAAAGCAGACAAAATTTCACTACATATGGCTCATTCATCGTTAGTTTCGACAGTACAGTACGAGTATATCAATTTTCTGTGCGTAAGAGTCTGTTTTAATCATACCTTATCATGCATTTGTGCCCAGTCCTTGATTCACTCTGGAGTTTCTGTAGTGACATGAAGCCTATGTCCATATGAAGTAACTACACTTTCCAATGATTAAAAAAGAGTTATCCAAATCGATTAAATAGTTTCCTAAGATTGTCTCATACAAACACTCTCTCTTTATAATAATACCACACTCTAGTATAGGGGTATACAGTCACGAAGCTTGAGTTGTGAGGGTGCTAGGAACAATAGTGTGTGCCGATACTATTTCGCACTGTCTGTAATGAGGCGACATTAGCGATCCTAGTGGTTAGCAACTATCTACGGATGCATATTTACTACGTATTGAGCTTCGTGACTGTTTATACTAGACTGTGATAATACTTAGTATATTATAAACAATATGAATATCATCCGTATGAATATTAATCCGATTGACGTCGAAGGCTGCTTTAAATAAATGCAGTCATTTGTTTTATCTTTATTACTCATAATATAATCTGAGGTGGTAATGAAATAAACAGCATTGTTATTTTAAAACTAATGTATGTCGTTAAATATCAGTCCTATCAAAATTTTTCATAGAATAAAACTTATCGAAAATCATGTTTAAAGAAACTTTTGCTATGTGACATTTTTCATGACAATCAATAATAAGCGAGATATTTCGATTTAATTCAGGCCCCCTTATAAGCCCCACTTTTAAGTAAAATATTTTGAATGCCATATAGCCTAAATATTCTAATTTTCAAATAAATCGGTTCAACCATTATTGCGTGAAAAGTAACAAACATCCAGACAGACAAACAGACATACAAACAAAAATTTCAAAAAAGCGATTTTCGGTTTCAGGATGGTTAATTATACATATTAACGCCAATTATTTTTGGAAAAGCGAAAATTACCAGAAAAATTTCGGTTACAGATTTATTATTAGTATAGATTAAGGAATAAAATGTATACAGATCGTTAATCACTTTCATATTGAAATCATTCATAAGCTTTTTCAATTACTACTAAGTCATTAAAAGTGAAATTTTAAACATACCGTATTTCGTAAATGTGTCATCTGGTATGCTTTCTGCAATCGAACCTCTATAATATCCAGGTGCAGCAACGTTGCCAAGTGTAAGAGCATGGCTTGTTAATTTAATTTTACAATTCGTATTTGAGATTCCGATAACTTCTATAGAGTAACTGCATATAAATTTAATTTCCAGTCTAAAGCTTATTTGTTCGTTTCACGAAATCAATATAATGCAAACATGTTACTATAAATATTTAATTAACGTTTTCGCCTTTTACGGCATCATCAGATTAACACATAAAAATATAAAAAAGCAATACCTATTACATAATGATGGAATATAATACGCGCCATACAAGGTGATTAATATGAGGGGCAGTCAAATGAAAACGGGTCGCCATGCGTATATCTCACGGCGGGCAAGTTGGTACCACTGGAATTTGACTGGTGAACTGACATCTGATGGCGACTCGCGAAAACACAGTTACAACCTCTGCTTACACACTAGTCGTCCGTTTATTGTGCTAGAAGTGAGGTTAGATTTACATGTGTTCGTCCAACATCACTAATAGAGGCAGGTGAAGAAGAACAGCGAGGTGCAGTGCGATTTTTGACTGCTGAAGAGTTGGACGACGAGAAATCCATCGTCGCATGTCTGCTGTTTACAGCGAACACAGCATGTCATGTTCGCGTGTACTGGAATGGCACAAGAGATTCCGAGAGAGACGCGTGTCACTGCAAGATGATGCTCGCCCAGGACAAGGTCATCGTGCCATCACTTCTGTTATTGCTGAGGTTGATGAGCTTATATGGGGAAATCGACGGATCACCACAGTCTAGTATATACAGTCGCGAAGCTCAATACGTAGTAAATATGCAAACATTAGGTAGTTGCTCACCACCAGGATCGCTAATATCGCTTCATTACAGGCAATGCAAATTCTTCATCTAATAATAATCGAATAATCATGCTGCACAACTGTTACAGACGCAAAGATTGATACACTAATTATTAGAGATTATTATTATTATTATTATTATTATTATTATTATTATCATTATTATTATTACTAGAAAACTTGATACAGTTCTTGCATTATCGTGATTGTATTCTCCGTTTATAATAATTACATTTACATCCAATAACATCTATCAGATGTGGCAAAAACAAAATCACTCCTGTGTGGGGGGGGGGATTTTTTTTTTTTTTTTTTTTTACCTTGGGGATTTAGTGAAGTGAATTTTTAATGGCAGGCAGAGTAACTATCTCATGCCCCCATGTTTTAGATTGCTACCAGTGCACTTCATTAGAACCAGGTATCCAGCTTCGAAGCCGTTAGCCCTGTGAACTTACAATATATTTATGTTCCCCTATTGTCATAATTCAGGGTTGGTATCTAAGAAATTAGCAAGTTCTTTGTGATAGTAGAAGAGAAAGAGTGGGGGAAGGGAAGTGGTCCGTGGCCCATTTCTTTTAGGGCTCATCCCGACAAGGGGGGGGAACATTTACCTACGACATTTATATTGCATTTTAAAGCAAGTTTTGTAGTTGTACTATGGAGAGGTTAGTTAAACACTGCAAAGTTTTGAAATGATAAACATCTATGATGTTACTACACAGTTCATCATCACTGTAACAAGAACGAATGTCTAACACTCGGCTTATACCGTTCGAGGATTTATCGCTCGTGACAATTTTACCCATCACGCATGTGCGCTACCTATCGGATTATGCTATGAACTACTTGGCGCTCGAGCAAAAACGTCCGATGCAAACATCTGATTCATTAGAAAGATTAAAATTAAGATTATTAAATCTCTATAATATATGCTGGTATAGAAAGAAAATTACGAAGGAATGGAAAAAATTAATAGTTCCGATTTTTAAGAAAGGCTCAAGACAGAATTGTAACAATTATAGAGGTATCAGCCTCCTTAACAGTGCATATAAAATATACGCAAAGATTATAACGAGACGGCTTAATATTATATCCGAAGTACTTAAGAAGACCAACACGGTTTTAGGAGAGGTTGCTCATGCGCTGTGTATTTATAGCACGCCAGATTATTGAAAAACGACGAGAACACAATTGAAACTCGGAATCCAAGAGGGGCCCAATATTTAATCACTTTCAAAATTTATTTCTCATGCAAAATAATTAGTAGCAGCTTGTTGCCATGGTTATATGAAAAGATGTAATGGAGATGTACTTACGAAACAAAAAATAATTAGTCAGAGGCATTTTGTAGCAACAGCAAACATTTTTTCAATTTCCCAAAAGTTTGATGTAATAGACTTGGGCCCCTCTTGGATTCCGGTTCTCAATTTAGAAACACATATATTATTTGTAGACTACGGTAAAAGCATTTGATAAAGTATTGAGAACTAAGTTATGGAATATAATGAGAAATAAAGGATACCCTGGACATCTTATTAGTGTCATTCAGAGCTTTTATGAGGCACTTTTATCAGTATTGACAAAGGCAATGTGGTAAGCACAAAATCAGTTATCATAAACCAAGGAGTAAGGCAGGGCTGCCCATTGTCCCCTTCTGTTTTTAATATATATATATATATATACGAAGGACGCAGCCGTTAGCGAATGGAAAGAAAAATTAAATGAAAATTTTAGATTGACAAATTTAAAATTAGATACGATACTATTTGCAGATGACCAGGTTATATTCGCTGGAACAGAAGATCAGCTACAAAGAGCTTCCTTACAACTATATAATACTATAGCTACTTATAATCTACTTATCTGTACTAATAATAAATCTGTAGCCGAAATTTTTCTGATAATTTTCGATTTTCCAAAAATAATTGCTCCTAACATATATAATTAACTACCCTGAAACCGAAAATCGTTTTTTTTTTTTTTAATTTTTTGTTTGTATGTCTGTCTGTCTGGATGTTTGTTACCTTTTCACGCGATAATGGCTGAACCAATTTATATGAAAATTGGAATATAAATTAAGTTCGTCGTAACTTAGAATTTAGACTATGTGGCATTCAAAATATTTTATTTAAAAGGGGGGATTATAAGGGGGCTCGAATTAAATAAATCGAAATATCTCCCTTATTAATTTTCATGAAAAATGTTACACAACAAAAGTTTCTTTAAAAATAATTTCCGATAAGTTTTATTCTATGCAAAATTTTGATAGGACTGATATTTAATGAGATAAATGAGTTTTAAAATTACAATAACAACGCCATCTAAGGCAGTGTAATGAAATAAAAAACAATGACTTCGTCTATAAGGGGCCTTAGACAACAACAATCGAAAGCTATGAAACATAGCCTACAGAGAATGTTTCTGTGTTTGTATGAAGTAATATCGGAAGCTAAATTAACCGATTTGTATAATTAATTATTAATTCACCATTGGAAAGTGTAGTTTCTCTAGATGGACATAATGCTATAATGTTATTACAGTAACTTCTGAGTGAATCCAGGACAGGTAAGATTAAAATAGCTTCTTATGCACAGAAAACTTGATAGGCTATTCTGTACATTCGTTTCCTGTATTTCGTAAAATAATGTTTATGTCTCGGATCAAAATGATCGCATTTTAATTTTTTAAATACAATTTAAATTAAGTAACATACTAAACGATTTATTCTTCTATCAAACACGAATGTTCCCTGGATGAAATGTCCTATTTTAATTATGTAATTACTTTATATTTATTTCTAACGGGTGCAGCGGAGCGCACGGGTACGGCTAGTTTCAAATACTAAGACAAAAGTAATGGCCTTTATAGGTAAGCAACCAATCAGATCGAAAATAATAATCAATAATGCAGCAATAGAGCAAGTTTCTCATTTTAACTATTTAGGTTGTGAAGTGTCATACAATAAAGATAGTGATATAATACAAAAACTATATAAATTTCAATACATGTGTGGCACTATAAGTAGAACGTTGAAGAATAAGACAAGAGTTGATACACAGCTAAAATTTTACAAGACTATGGCTGTTCCAATGTTGATGTATGGATCTGGGAACTAGGCTCTAAATAGATCTGATGTTAGGAAAGTTGAAACAAGTGAAATGAAATTTCTAAGAAGACTAGCAGGCCTTACCTTACGTGACCAAGTGAGCAACAATGAAATAAGATAAAAATTAGGAATATATGATTTAAAAGAGAAAATATATGCAAATAAAATTAATTGGTATAATCATATACAAAGAATGGACCATAATTCTATAACAAAACAAGTTTTAAATTATAATTCAAAAGGTTATCGTGATGTAGGACGTCCGGTAACCAGATGGAGAGATTCTCTGAGTCGGAACAGGCCATTAGAGAACCTACCATGATGATGATGATGATGATGGTTAAGTTGTACATCTGCTTTATATAACATTCAGTGGATGGTTATTCTCTAATACAGTGGTTCCCAAAGTGGGGTCGTGTGAAGAGCTGAGGTGGGTCGCGAGATGATTTACAAAATGAAACAAGAAACGTTTTATTTACATATACTTATGCTGTACTTAGAAACATAAACAAAAACAATGTGGGATATAAAAATTTAAAAAATCAGAAGTTATATAAATATATATAATGCGATAAAGTGCCTCTTTTCCAGAAAGTAGCAACCAACTATGTATATCACATTCTCTCTTTCTCTCACTGTGAGATGTTCAATTTCAAGGGATTTCATGTTTTTGTTTTGCTGGTAGACATAGACGAGAAACTTATATTTCATAAATACGAGATCGCAAATGCTATAAAAAATGTAAGAGCATCTTTTGCAAGCTCGAAGTATTCTTGCATTCTTTTGATTAAAAACTGGTTTATGCTCTGTGAATAAAGTATAGTTTCGACATTCCATCAGCAGATACACATTTCAATTAATCTTTCCTTAATATTCTTTGGAGTCCACACTTGTGGAGTAACTTTTAGGGGGTCTGGCCGCGAAACCAGGTGGCCCGGGTTCGAATCCCGATCGGGGTAAGTTACCTGGTTGAGGTTTTTTCCAGGGTTTTCCCTCAACCAAATTTGAGCAAATGCTGGGTAACTTTCGGTGCTGGACCCCGGACTCATTTCACCGACATTATCACTATCTCATTCAGACGCTAAATAACCTAAGATGTTGATATAGCGTCGCAAAATAACCTATATATATATATATATATATATATATATATAAAGGTGAGTTCGGGTTAGTGCATTTCTGGGGCAAGTGCGACTTCAGTCCATATCTCTGTAGTTCATTTGAGATTCGTCCTGCCATCTCGGGGAGTGTTAAAAAAAAGGTTGTATTGTATTCATGTAATATGATATGGCTCAAGTGAAGTCCACTGGAAATCAGTTATTGAAGTTACTTCCGGGAGTAGTGATTTGAACTAACAGTCCAGGCTGATAGTAGTCCAGGAATCCATGTTATATCGTGAATATCGTTTATTGGAAATTATTCGTGTCTGGTGAGTTTACATTAAATATGTTATCTTTACATAAATATTTTTAGATTTTCAAATATCATATAATACATGAAGGAGTTGCTCTTGCCCCAGTATAGTAGTCACATGGGGTAAGTGCATGCTCGCCATATAGGGCACTTACCCCATCATTTCCTTAAATACTTCAAGCTTGTAATTATTTCTATAATATGAGCTCTCTTTCAGATATAAAGATTTTATTCGTTCGTTTGCAACAGAATGGTGCGTGTTTATGTTAGAAAGACAAACGGGGGGGTTAGGATATTCAAAGGACAACTTGAACTTAGCTGTTAAGTGGTAGATGTGGCATCAAATCAGCAAGCAAACGTTTCAAAATACCGCGAAGCACTTTGATTGAACGAGTGATTCGGTGTGAAGAAGAAAGGTGGGAAAAAAATGTAAAAAGAAAGACAGAAAGAAACGGAAAAGGAAACCTACAAAAAAAGTTGTTTATGATACGTCTGAGAGTGATATCTGTTCTCCTCCCCTAAGTTCAGGTAATGAGGAATATCTATCTTAAGTTATAGAGCAAGAGATTAATGATTTAGAGCAGCGTTGTCAGACACAGCCTAAACGGAGCGGAGCGCTCCATTATAACTCGTTGCGTGCTCCGGTGCTTCCACAGACATAAGCAAGTTCACGCTCCGACTGGATGTCTCCAGCACCACAACCGGTTTCGGAGCTTACAACTCTGACACTACTGATTTAGAGGATGTAACTAAATGGGGAAGAAATTCATCAGAACAAAGGTTAAGAGATTGGATATTAGTAAACCTTTGTACAAAGCAAACTTCAAAATACTTCGTGGGTTAAATCACGTCACTTAGTGACTTAGAAAACCCTACAGTGAAGTTTGTGTGAAAAGTTTCTGAAAGTTCGCATTCTACAGTGTTCATGTATCCTGATAATGAAGACATACAGTAAGCGATATTGCAGAAGACGAAATAGTGATTCTTCCTGAGCCATCCATAGACAGCAGGGTAAACTGCAATTTCCTGTTTCTTTCACTCAATGCAACATTAAGTGAAGACAATATTTGAAATGATGTCCCTAGCCCATAGTTTAAAACAGTGAAACTTTTACAAACCTAACAAGAGTAAAGTGATATGTTATTTCAACGTTGATTTTCTTATTTAAAATTCAACAGGAAACTAATTGTATATGGTTAATAATTTTGGAGAGTCTGTATTACTATTACTGTGTTTACGCTATTTGTGTGGAGGTTTGAGTTCTAATGCTGCAGAAATTTTCATTTCGAAATCTGTAAGCTTTAAGTTACCCAACATTGTATAATGTATTAATAAACATAAAGTCACTGTTTGTTCATGCATTCACTTCTGTTAATGATTTTTTCATACTACTGTTTTCTTATCCCCTGAACACCGTTTATTGCCGAAATAGATAACGTATCAGAAAAAAATGAATAAAATAAAATTTGAAACGTGCATTTGTAGCTCAAAAAGCAGAGAATACGCACTTGCCCCTTGATTATGTTCTATCCATTACTACGGAAAGTTACAGCCTGGAGATCCTCTTCCCCCATATCATGGGCAACTGCATACCCTCGACATTATGGTATTTGATTCAAAAACATGCTTCGACAATTTACGCAACTGACAAGATGAAAATACACAGAATTAACCACTTAATATACCAATAAAATCTTATTTTAAAATTACAAGAACTATATATGTATTATATTATATATATTCTTTGGAATTTCAGTCAGTTGAACGCAACTGTCTAAAAACGGATTCAGTATTCTGTTAATGTCGTAATTGTTTTGGAGTTTCTTCCGGAAAATTCTAAAAAAAAAATTGTGCAGACTTAAATTGCATGCCCGCCAGAAACAAACAGTATTTGTCGTAGCATGCGGTACCGGTTTGTAGCTAATCTATCCATGAGTTCTTTAATGTACTGGAATGAATTAAATGTATTTTTGCCAAGTGATGTCGACCAGAATTCACCTATTTTTGCCTATTATCTTAATACTAAACTACTCTACAATGTGTTCAAATGTTCGTTCGAAAAATAAATCAGCAAAGAACGGCAGTCTAAGAAAAACAGAAAATTGGAAAATAGGCTTACACATTCCGATTTCTCGTCCTGCAGATACCAGTACATTAGAAGTCTGACAGTATCAACTGGCTTTGAGTAAAATTATAGTTCTTTCCGATTTTAGAGGGATTTGTATTTTTCAAATGGAGTTAAGTGCCGGTACGGTAGTGGGGGTGAGGGCATCCAAAAAATTATCGCTCAAAAGTGGGTCGCACCTTCATATAGGCCTACTGTAGTTTGGGAATCACTACTCTAATAAATTGAATTAAAGTATGTAGTCAAAATTTAGAAAAAATTTTGAAATATATAAATAAATTATTAAAAAGGTATGAACTTACGTAAGATCCGTCGTTGATGAGTTGTGTGTGCTTGATGCAGATTTTATATTTCTTATATGATAATCTGATGATGCCGTAAAAGGCGAAAACGTTAATTAAATAATTATAAGGGAGTCATGTGGTTAAGTCGGTGCGCGTAGAGGATAGGTGGGCACGCAACTCATCTCATATCAGGGGATGTACAATAGACCTCAGGTCGTAGTGCGTGGGATGTTCCCTTCCTCCCTCCTAAAAACATGTTTGTATTATATTTAGTGCAACGAACGTTATACGCTTTAAACTGGAAATTAAATATAGGCCTATATGTAATTGTTAATTTAAGATGGCAATGCATATTTCTGTTCGGTGGTTATCTTTGTTGCCAGCTCTAGAGCGTTTGCTAAAAAAATCGAAAGCAGTACGATCTTATTTTTTCTCTCAAGGAGAAGAAGAGATAAATTCTTTAATATGAACTACTGTAAGTTTTCGTTAGTGGATGAAATGATGAATGGTCACTTCTCATTTCTTATATGCATTTCATGCACAACTATATGAATTTGGTTACAACTACTCGAAAATAGAACAACGCAAACTACAGGTCTTTACGTACGCCATTTTACTGTAGAACCCTTAAATAAAAACACTGAATCTAGATTAAAAGTTGGGTTTTATGGCTTTCATGTTAATCAAAATCTGAAGAAATTAAGCAAATTTTACTAGGAAATATTTAGAAAAGACTTGCTAATGTTTATAAGAGCAGTCTTGATTACTTAAATTAGTTCAATTTCAATACCTCCCCTTTTAAGAAATTCGGTCTTGAGCTTAAAAGATGTAGCGACCTTTGATAGCCTTATAGATGCTGTAAATGACCACAATACAGAAGTAAACAGTAATGAATTGTACAATGAATTCGTAGTTCTAAGAAATGTTACTGAAACTCTTAAAAATTTAGATTTACCAACTGACAAAAAATGGGTTCATTTCTTTAACAAATGTGCAACCCCTAACATATTAAAGATAATATGTTAAATAATTTATGTTTTCCGTTCCTGTACATCAGTCGTGGCGAAAATGCAATAGTACGCCGAGCTACTGTGTAACCTGCAACGTGCAATAGCACCTATAGAGGGAGGCGGACACCTAAAGGGGAAGTCAAGCAACTGTCTGACTTATTAACGGATTTTCATTTTCCTTACGTCAAGCACTTAAATATAATTTTATACAGTACAAGGATACAAACTAATGTTTAGTACATGTAACAAAGAAAGAAATGAACAAGAAAACATAGGACACATTATCACAACCTAAAATTAACTGTCTTCAGAATGTCTCTGCGACAGAGTTTCAAAATCAGGAATTATGTCACTTACTGCCAGTCGTAGTTGATCACGAAGGTATTTGTCTATCAGTCGTAATCTAAATTAGGTTTTTACTATTTTCATTGTTGAAAATAATTTTTCACAAACGTAAGTTGTAGCGAACATGGCTTCAACAGAGCAAACGAAAGAACGAAGCTTCGGATATTTATTTTTTGGCAAAGATTTGAAAAGTTCAACATTTGTCAAGTCCTTACATCTAGCTTTCATTGTAACATTACATTGTACATCTGTGAGTTCAAATTGAAGACCTAACCGCATTATTCGTACATCTGCTGAAAAAATATCGAAATAATAATAATAATAATAATAATAATAATAATAATAATAATGATGATAATGATGATAATAATAATAATAATAATAATAATAATAACAACACTTAACCTTTTAATGTTTCATGAGTAACATGTAGTATAATGCTGTTTTATGTTACACAACTGTTTTCCTCGTAATACTTGTGAACAAATCATACATTTAATATTCTCACCATACTGTATTGGCAGCAAAAAAATGCGTCCTCCCATCCTACTTGAAACTTTCGTTTTTGTATAAGTACATGGTTTCGAGAGAGACGTTGCGACGATACGCCACTCGCAGGTCAGAGACAAATACAAATGGAACGGAGTTTGATTCCAGTGAGTGAGAGAGATGGGATTGGGGGAGCAAGAGACATGCACAGCTATCATTGCGAGCCACAATGTGCTCGTGAGTTACATTTTCGCCACGGCTGCTGTACATATAGAACGAGTGAAAAACTTGTGGAGTGATGAGAGAAACAAACTTCAGATGAAATGCGTGGAAAGTGAACTTCTTGTTAAAATAAACTACAATATGAGTTGTCCCGAATTCCATAAATATGTCCTGCACGAGAAATAAATTTTAAAGGCCGCTGTATCATAAAAAACATGTCTATAAGTTTCATCCAGTGGCGGTTTCTCCTACAATTAATTTACTTTATACTGTTATATCGAATTTTCCTTACACGTTACTTTATACTGTTGTATCGACTTTTCCTTACACAATGACCTCAATGCAAAATTAATTCCGAAAATCTCTTGTATTACGTGTGTTCTTATTTCTGTAGCACAGCAAGCTTTTGTTAAAATATTGTCGTGCGCGAATACTCAAATGTCTCCTCCACCAGTCAACGCTTCTAGAGTCGGAGAGGGACGGAGGGAGGTGAGGGGATCGTTGCTTTCATTCTTTACATGGGACGGGATACTGTGGTTGACCCACCTCAATCTGTGCGCATTATTGCTTTTTCTTCAAGTATTCACAAGTTTCCCTGTCTGCTTGTGTAAGTTAGAAATAATGTCACCAATTCAGCTATTATGTTACTAAATCTAGCAATTGTGAAACCCAGCTTAGCTATAATAATGAGTATGTTGCTATCGCATTAATAGCGATTTAATTATTTTACACCTCTGGCTAGATAAAATTGTTGTTCAGTCAACTGTTCGAAGACATGCCTGAACCTCGCAAGTGATACCAAGAAGGCACCACGTATGCTGTAACTAGGCCAGGATATAATGGGGTAGGGTAGCCAGTTCCTTTCTCCCTCCAATGCATACATCGCCGTCTAGCTAACATTAATGTACGAGTCTATAGCCTATATTGTTAACAATGTTTATTACCAATTTCTTCACTGTTGCTAATCTCTGTTTAATTGACAGCAGTTAGCAACACTGGGCTACAATTTGAACATTATACGCAGTAAGTTATTGCCGCGTAAATCTGCAAAGCTCGCTAGTATTATCGTATTGCACTGTGTTCGATTCCTTCGGTCCTTCCTCAGCAGCATTCTTGTCATTACCGTATTTGTATCTGTAAACAATTTATTTCAGTGGTATTCTTCTTGAAATTAGTGTTCAAGATGAAAGCAAGTTAATTATGACGAACCTAATTGTGTTTTTGTTTTTTTGTTCAATTTGTGTAAATCTGTTTCTAAAGAATCTGTGTTGTGATAAAACTAACTGTTCTCAGTTATCGCTCGAGAGCAAAGTTGAAATTAAGAAATTGGGTAGGCCATTACCGGAACTTCATTGTTAAACAAACGAAGAATAAAGACAAACAAATAATTGGAATTTATCTTTTAGGAAAATATGGTATACGGATGCAGTTGAACAATACAAGTAGGCAGTGTACTGAACGACATAACGTAAAAATCGTTATGTATTGTCAAAAAGCACCGACTGCGTAAATTGTTGTAGGGCATTTGAACTCGCGATACGAGGCCACGATGAAATAGAAGGATCGTTGAATTTTTATTTTTCCGAACTCTTGTCAAATTTAGTTCGGAACTTGATGTCGCTTTAAGGGACCAATTTTTTAATGCGTAAGCATTTTAGGGGGCATCGAAAGACATTCAGAACGACCTAAAGTTGCCTAGGTCCTTAAAGAGGCGATGGGTCACTAATCATCTTCTTGAGGCAAACTTCTTCTGATCTGATAGCTTTAAAAAATATGGGAAACAGTTTCCATGTGCATACCTGCAAAATGCTTGTGAACCATGTCCATTAATTGATAAAAGCAAATAAAAAAAAACAGAACTTGAAATTTTGTACACACGGGATGATTTTCGAGACGCGGAATGTGCAGTTAACCTTTTACACTTCATGATTGATAACAACTTAATTACAATGTTTAGTTAAAATGTTAAACTTATAAAAGTAATAATTACAATTCCGATTACTATTGCCAAAACGGAAAGATATTTTTCCACCCTTAGGCGCATAAACACTTTCTTACGTAGTATAATGGCAGAAGAAAGGATCACAGCTCTGACAACACTGTCTGGAAAAACAAATCATTCGAGATATTGTCAACTTCAATGAATTGAGAAATTCCCCGCAATCAAGGAAAGGAGAAGGACTTCTTAAACAGGGTTTAACACGTACGACGCAACCGCCTGCCCACATCTCCCACGGCACGTCTACCGTATACGCCTAGCACAGTTGCAGCGTCACGGCCCGGCTTGTCTCCTCTGAGTTGTGCGTAAACTAAGAAGTAATGTGACTAGATTACTTACTTTTATTTACAGAAGTGCTCAAAATGACGTCTCTCTATTGCTAGAGAAGCCTAACAAATTTTGAACATGTTATTAAATACTTGACAAATTTCGGCTGCCGAAATTGTTGAAATCACAATCACTGAAATCCTAAACGAGGAAACGATTTTCTTGGACCTCTTTCTAAGGCCGCTCCGATCTCGTCTAATTTTTTCTCGGTTAGAACGCTTGGTTTCTTTTCTAGTTTTCATTATGTTTAACACGAATTCAGTCTCTCTAAATTTTTCTAGTACTCTGCATATCGTCGATTTATTGGGAACATGTACGCCGGGAAATTTATGTATAAAAGCAAGCTGACATTTCACATAGATACGACTCTGTTCTTGCATAGTTTAACACAATAAACATTCGGTATTCCCTAGTGTAGGCCTATAACATAATGAACGAAACTTCACACAATAAGAATGGATATATGTGTACTCAATCACACAGCAAACGAAACTGAACGAGGTTTAGTAATACGCACTGTTTACAGCTAAGTCGCCTGCAAGACTAATCCTGTTACGAGAAACGGGGGAGGCCGCCAGCTGCGCAATCGGTGAGTGCTGCCTTCCTGCCAAGCTAATGCTTTCCGAGCAACGCCGGAGACCTCGAGTTGCATCGTCCGTGAGAAACCCGTTAGTATAGCTCGCGCAAGAAACGATTACCGAAAACCAATGGTGGCGTTGCTGTCTGTTTTGACGTACATTTACTGTATTTTGACGCGTGTATGTAGGCACGCCGAGAGGGGAGAGGTACGAGCCGACAGAAGTACTGTCTCTTCCAAGAAGATGAACAGATGAAGACATCGCTGTGGAAATAAAGAACGTAGCAAGAGAAAAATTCGGAGCTAATTAAACGCGCAACATATGTTTACGAATGAAATAATACGAGTAATACCGTGTGATACAAGACACGTATTCACATGCAATGGAACGAACTAAAGTCGTAATGTAACTATGACAACGCAAGACTGATTCTATCGATGTCATTTCTCTTCCGACTGTACTCTCGAATATCATTCGAGTT
Source organism: Periplaneta americana (assembly GCF_040183065.1). Taxonomy (NCBI): domain Eukaryota; kingdom Metazoa; phylum Arthropoda; class Insecta; order Blattodea; family Blattidae; genus Periplaneta; species Periplaneta americana. The sequence goes on along the minus strand of NC_091128.1, from coordinate 56,444,993 downwards.
ATCTCGTGACCTTTCCTCTCGCCCTTTCTTCCTTATCGCAGTGTTTGATTCGCATTCCTTCCGTCGGTAATCCGTGGTTGCGAGACCTATACAAGCATTCTGCATAGGGTGTCATTTTTTTTCTTTCTTTATGCAAATATTCTCGCAATTTAATTAACATTCCTATGAAAATGTATTTTAATTAGCATTAGACTGTAATTTCATCTTGTTAGTGAATCCCCAGTTCTTAAGAGGACTCGTCACCACTGGTTCGGGCCCCAAATCTACTGATTTCTATAAGGCATCATGTTCATACGGTAAACATAATTTAAATTTAATACTTTTAGATATTTAGAATGTAGTCTACTACTTGTAGTTTCTTTTTAATTTGCCATTATGTAATGTTTTTCATTTCTAAAATGGGGTACCGTGTGTTTCAATTGCCCTGACATCTGACTTCTTAAAGGTGGCAACCCTAGCAGAGAATGTTAAATGTGTTTTAGTTACAAAAATAAAAAGGTTGTAAATTTTCTTATTCCATTAAATGGTGGTATTATGAACTTCACCACGGCCGAAATGATTATAGTTTCTTATTTATCAATTTGTGGAGAAATTAAACATTATTGTGAACTTGAGTTGGACAGAAGAGAAAATGGGTTAGGTTTTATTTATCATTAATATCCACTTCGATTTCGTGACCAACTATACCAATAATAAAACTGTAACCTAAATGTTTCTGGTAACTTCCGTTTTTACATAAATAATTGCTGTTAACATGTATAATGAACTATGCTGAGACCTAAAATCGCATTTTTCAAATTTTTGTTCGTATGTCTGAAGTTTGTCATCTTTTCACTCGATAATGGCTGAATCGATTACTATGAAAATTAGTATGTAAAATAAGTTAGTTCCCAATTAGATGTTAGGCTATATGGCATTCAGAAGAGTAAATGCTTTGAAATTAGGTTATAAGGAGGGCTTGAAATCAATCAATCGAAATATCTCCCTTATTATTGATTTTTTAGGAGAAAGTTACGTAACAAACGTTTCTTTAAAAAATGTTTCGGACAAGTTTTATTCCACGAAAAAATTTTTGACAGCGATATTTAACTATTATATTATATATATATATATATATATATATATATATACACACATATATATATATATATATATATATATATATATATGGCTGCTTATATTGCCTGTTCATTCAATGGTCAAACATGTAACATGATCTATATATTATGCCTATATCCATAAGCGATTTTAATCTTTTAATTTAATATGTTTTATTTTAACTATGGTCACAACAGCCGAGGTTAACTCAGCGTTGTCGTGTGCCGGAATTTTTTACCAGAGTTCTTTTACATCCCAGTAAATCTACTGACATGGCCTATCGCATTTAAGCACACCTAAATGCAGAGCCTTCTTCAGTTACAAGCCGGAACCATACGTCGGCAACACTGTAATTAACTGTCAAACGGAGGCCTACTGTCCAGAACATGTGTTGGTGCTAATGCCGATTTTCAATGTAAATTAATGTCACAATATAAGTGTGTCGATGGAATTATGTTCGCGGTCGTACCAAACGTTAATTGTTGATGTATTATAAACTAAGTGCGTGTTGGCGATAAAAACAAGACAACAAATGAAAATATGGGTGCAGTCTTAGCAATTTTTACGATTATTATTATTAATGACAAAGTGATTGTCAATTCTCAGGGTGTTTCAAAAATACGGGGCATAATTTCAGGTATGTATTTCCCACATGTAAACAATCAAAATAGTTCATTACAACATGTGTCCGGAAATGCTTTATATATATATATATATATATATATACCGTATTGGTCCGAATATAAGCCGCACTTTTTATTCAAATTTCAAACTCGAAAAGTTGGGGTGCGGCTTATTTGCGCGGCCGATAAATTTAAACTTGAAATGTGGTGCATGTTGCTACCGGTAATTTTATCATTTTGAAATGGAGCAACAATGCCACGCGCTCGTGTTTGAAATTGTCAGCAGTCGTATGGTATATGACGCAACAATGTATCAATCTTCATATTACAGTGATCGTACTCTTGTGTATGATAGGACAGATTAAAACAGTTTGTACGTAGCTACGGGTTAAGCCATGAGCGGAAACGTAGAAAGAAAAGCTTCAACAAGCTTGGGAATTCGGCGCAGTTATGACGCTAGTTTCAAACTTGCAGTTATTCGTCATGCTAGGAGTACGTCTAATAGAGAAGCCGGCAAAAAGTGTAGTGTGGGTGAGTCTAATGTGCGGCGCTGGATCGCCTCGGAGGATAAACTGCAAAATGCCAATACAACCAGAAAATCTTTCAGAGGACCCAAGGCTGGGAAATACCCTGAACTAGAACGTAGGGTCCTTTCCTTTGTTCAAGACAAAAGGAAAGAAGGGTTGCCTATCTCTCGACAAGTAATCCAGGTAAAATCGTTGGAAATAGCGAAGACCCTAAACATTCCACTGACAGAATTCCATGGGAGTATAGGTTGGTGCCGCAGGTTTATGCGTAGAAGTGGCCTTGTTCTCCGACGAAGCACTTCATTAGCACAGAGACTGCCAGAGGATTTTACTGAAAAACTCATCAACTTCCAGAGGCACGTCATTGAATTGCGTCAGCGCCACTCTTACCCATTACACCAGATCGGCAATGCCGACGAGACGCCTGTATTTTGGGACATGCCGAGCAATATGACAGTTGACAATAAAGGGGCGAAAAGCATATCATTGAGAACAACTGGAAATGAAAAACAAAGAATCACTGTGATGCTAGCGGTTACGGCAGATGGAGGAAAACTGCCTCCGTACGTTATTCTGAAGCGTAAAACTATGCCCAAGGAGAATTTACCTAAGGGATTAGTGATTCGTTGCCAAGAGAAAGGATGGATGACAACCGAACTAATGGTGGACTGGCTAGCTACGGTTTGGAATCGCAGACCAGGTGCGCTGCTCTGTAAGAGGGCTATGTTAGTATTGAATGCCTTTAAAGGTCACCTCACACCCGAAGTAAAGAAGAAAATTACTGCATTGAAGACAGACCTAGTCGTCATACCTGGAGGTATGACATCAAAATTGCAGGTGCTTGATGTCGTCGTGAACAAGCCTTTTAAAGACCATCTCCGAAAACAGTATTCGGATTGGCTTCTAGAAGGGGGTCATGCATTCACTCCATCTGGGAAGATCAAGAAGCCATCTGTCAGCCTTATGTGTGAGTGGATTCTCTCTTCATGGCACACGATATCACCAGATTCAATCATCAAAGGCTTCAAGAAATGCTGCGTGTCTAATGCTCTGGATGGCAGTGAGGACGACTTACTTTGGGCGGAGAGTGATGAACAAAGTGACAGTGATGAAACAAATACCGGTACCGGTAGTAGTGAAGTCAGCAGTGACATTGGAGAAGACGGTGATTAGTTGTACCGGTATTTTTGGTGATTTACCCACGTAATACCGTAATTGAAGAAAAAGTGTTTAAATAGTGTAAACAGTTTTGTAACTGTATAATGTGACAGGTAAATTTCACTGCACTCAATTTTCCTTTTTTTCTCATTCTGCACTCAATTTTTCTTTTTTTTCTCCTTTCCCCCTAAAATTAAGGGTGCGGCTTATACTCGGGTGCGGCTTACACTCGGGCCAATACGGTATATACTACATTTTTATAGTCTTACTTGTGGTTTGTGGTGTATCAGAATTCGAGCCAAATTGTTGGGTCTCGTCGCCTGCTATATCAATAAAGTTATGCCGTTGATTTTCAAGTTCATTGTAAACAGCTGTTTTGTGATCCCGTAAATGTTGCAGTTTTGTTGAAGATTCGGAATGCCTGCTACACGTCAGAACTACTTATAATTTGTAGATGCATACACTCACTTTGTTGGTTTAAAGGTTTATATTTTATTAATATTATTTCTTTTGTAATAAATTGGTTATAAATAAGTTTATTTTCACTTCGTATTTACAGGATTTAAAGTTCACTGAGTTTACGCTAATTGGCACATACTTAATAGATAATTATGAGTATTGTTACGTATTATGTTGAAGGTATGTTTCTTCATTTTTTCATAATAGATCATTATATTTGGCCTTGGCCTATTTAAAATTACATTTTAGAAAATTTATAACAAATAATTTAGGATAACAGTATTGTTATGATGACTGGCGAGGTTCAAACTAAAACTGGCATCTGAAATATTTATAGAAAAGCACAACAGATAATCACATGAAATTAAAATGTGTATGATATCCTAGACCTTTCACGTCAGAGGTGAAACAACATAAAGCGGCAAAACATTGTCAATTTACTAGCCACATAATGGTTGATTGGAATAGGGTATTGCGAAAGTACGTCGTTATTTTTATTTATTTTTGGTACAAGTAATATTTCTTTAAGTATTTATTTTCCCTTGTACCATCAATAAAAAAACACGTATGCTTTTAATTTTTTTAAGTTATAAGTGGCTGTATGCAAGTACTTACGCGGTATTCTGAATTCAAATAAAATACTATTTCGGATTCCGTAATAAATTACGGATCATATGCACTTAGTTTTGTATCAATTAATGTCGAAAATGTACATGTGACAACGAAATCAAAGCACTGAAACGTCGAACATCATGCCTTTATTTCGCCTCCGCCCGCCTCCACTCAGCGTTGCCAAACCTACCCATGCTCCGGCTTGTAACTGAAGATGGCTCTGCCTAAATGCCATCGACCCGGGCCGAATCGAATTTACAACCTCGGACAGAGGACAGCACTCTACCGACTGCGCCAACTAGTCCGACTCACAAACGACTTCATTGACAGTTAGGAGTTGCCATCTAGCGACAATCTTTTCCTATTCAATGAGTTGCCCAGTTATAAAAGCTGCTATGTGATAGAATTAAAAACAGTTTTCAAATTAAAATTGCAAATTAACTACTAGTGTACATTTTATGAAACTTGTAATGTAAAGTTATTATTTTTGTTCTTAAAAAACTGATGAAGATCATAGTATATTTGGTGCTGCCACCTACCATTTCAGCGAAAGCATTGTTAGAATGGTCCGGTCTTATGAGCAGACGACAGTAAATAACAATGAGTTTTATGTCAGCACCACCCCGATCAGACATTATAGCAAAGTGAAGACCACCTCTGTGCTGTAGAGGTCAGCATGCTGGTCTCTTACGCAGAGGGCCCGGGTTCGATTCCCGGTCGGGTTTAATTTCCTGGTTGAGGTTTTTTCAGGGTTTTCACTCAACCATAAAGCAAATGGCATGAAATTCGGGCCACAACATCCCTGAATATCACCAGCCTCATTCATCACCGAAATCATATGCATAACAAATCAGTAACACATACAATCGCCATATAGTTCACAACAATAGAACCAGTCTCAACAATAGTACACAGGCCTTCGGATTTCACACAGAAGATTAACTTGCGATATGACCAGAGATGTTAAAGCGAGTATAAATAACAGCGAGAAAAAAAAATGAAAACAAATGACTCTGCGTTTATTTAAAGTGGCTATGCAAGATGCATGAACGATATTTAGTTAAAGTTACTTAATGTTTTTTGTTGACTATTATACTTCTACTACGTCATAAAACAGTACGAAAGGATATGTTTCAACCAATCATGGCTGTTTATCGCTACAATTTTATCACTTCCATTTACGGTACCGGTACTATAAAACATGCTTTGCAATCATCGTGTATTTCTCATATAGATAGTCAACTGAAAATGGCGGCTCCGTTCAAATGTTTTGGTGAAGCTAACATTAGTGAAATAGAATTTAGCAAGTCAATTCATATTTCATTGTATTAGAGTACTTTATTTCTTCTAATCTTTTTATACTTTCTTCCGATCGTGTAATAGTCAATTAAGTCCCACTCGAGTTTTGATTTTCTCTAGATAAATCTACAATGTTTATTTCTGTTACACAAAACCTTTGGTGTGTGAAATCCTAAATCCAGTGTAGCATTCTTCCAAAAATTCTTAATGTTGTTAACATATCTAATAATTTGGCTTTCCATATGTTATCGTAAGCACCTCTGAAGTATACAAATAGAGAAAAATTAGTTTTTCTGTTAGCCTTTGCATCTTTCACGTCCTGTGATAAGTTTAAGATCTGGTGAATTGTTGAACGAAATTTTCGGAATTCTGTTTGGTTTGGTGTCAAAAGTTTTGCAGTTTCCAAGTACCAAGTCAAACGAGAATTAACCATCCACTCCACAGTTTTAGCTAAACTACTCCTCAGTCATATGGGTCTATAAATATCTAGGTTACCTGTTTGCTTTCCAGATTTCAGGTTTCAATATTGGAATTATTATGGACTTCTTTCAAATAGCAGGTATTGAGTTCCAAATCTGATTTATAAGTTTTAATAAAGTTTCAATAGCAATTGGGCCTAAATATATACAAATACTGTACAGTATGTACAAAGGATATAAGAATAACAAATATAAACCTACATTAAGTTTGGATCCATAGGTGCTATAAAATATTATTCAAAATAATAATATACCAGAAAGTGTATTATCAAATTTATTTAAAAAATACATACCTAATAAATTGCAATAGGAAATAGGCATTTTGTTCTCAGTCATAAAAAGAAAATTTCTTTTATTGAATAGTGTGCACATGTTATCAAGATATTCCTGATTTTAGTATTAAAGATGTTATTTTGCATGATGAATTCGGTCTGGAAGTTTTTTTAAAGAATTTACATCCTGCCACAGACAGTTAGGAATTCTACAGTTCAGATAATAATGTATAGTCTAATCTGAAGGTTACGTTTTAATTTTATATTGTGTATGAATTTCTTGATTAGAGATATAAATCTGTGGTGTTATGGCAAAAGCTGGTATGTACAATTCTGGCAAAAATATTTTATTGTCTAGATATTATGTTAAAAGTGTTGGTTTTAATGTTATGGGAAAAACATGGTATGCAGGGTTGGCAGACATCCTGGATTTCCCAGGATTGTTCTGGATTTTAATGGTGTGTTCTGTGTCCTGAATTAAGTTATATTTGTTCCGGAATGTCAATAAGATTGGGGGAAAAAAAGCATTTTTGTCTGCTAATTTCTGTAAAATTATTTTTAAAATTCCTTATTCAATTTTTCAAGGCCCTATCCAGTCTATGTTCAATGTCGTTGTCAATTCCTTCTGGCGTCTTTTGTTGGATTGTTTTGAAATACAAAATGATAATGTTGTTATATATATTAGGAATTATATAGTATCTTTACTCTCTTTGGAAGATGATTTATTATTAATATGATTTAAGCACTGTATCATGCATTTTTTCTATATCAATCAGGATGTAATAAGACATTATTTTTTCCGACTTTATCAATAATCCCAAGAAAATTCCATAATTTAGCAAAAATGTAACAAAATTAAATGATTAGGCACTATATAATTACTTGAAATACATAAAACGAATACAATCAGTTGTATTACAAACTGAATTAATTAAAATGTGCAGTCACGTTATGGTTTACAGTATCATCACCTATCCAGGATTCCTGATGAGAGAATCTGGCAACCCTGATATATGTCTACTCCCATCAGCATCTAATCAGGGGCGGCTCGTGAGTTATTGAATTGGAGATTTACAGTTTTGTATATGAATAATAAAAAAACGACTACTACTGTTTAAATGTTGTAGTTTTCTTACATACCTTTAATTTCCAATAATTTACGACAAATACTTCCAAAATGCTGGAACTGAAACTCATTTTGAAAAGGTCTGACACTAAATTTAAATAATAAATATAATTACTACTACAGGGAAAAATCAAATTATTGTAGTAACAGTGAGCAAAAGCTTGTAAGACTGAAAATGTATTTTGTAAGTTGTTTTCTATGAATAACTGCAAAAGACCGATTGTGCCACTCATATTCCTATAATCTGACTGTAGCATCGGTAATGTGGTCCCCAGCCATCGGCATAGCTCAGTCAGCAAAGGCACCTATCTCCTGATCTGGAGCTGTGTTCGGGAGTGGGTTCGATTCCCGCTTGGGCTAAGTAACAGATTGGGAATTTTTCGAGGTTTCCCTAAACATAAGGCGAATGTCAGGATCTATAGCGAATCCTCAGCATTATCTCAGCCAAAACCATCTCTCTCATCACCAATTCCATCTATGCTAAATAATCCAGTAGTTGATACTGCGTCGTTAAATAAC